>NW_024070210.1:69894582-70042656 GCF_014754425.2 Oryx dammah | reverse complement strand
CGCCTGGAAATTCCCAGGGGCGGAGGGGCCTGGTGGGCCGCAGTCCGTGGGGTCACGAAGAGTCGGACACGACTGAGCTACTGCACGTTCCCTTTTCACTTTCATGCGTTGGAGAAGGCAATGGCGACCCACGCCAGTGTGCTTGCCTGGAGAATCCCAGGGACGGGGGAGCGTGGTGGGCTGCCGTCTGTGGGGTCGCACAGAGTCGGACACGACTGAAGCGACTCAGCAGCAGCAGGAGGCACATGTTTCAATATTGCAGTCCGTTTAACATTCCTGAGAGAAAACTTTCTTCATTTAGCCCCTCAGCTCTTCCTGTCACATTCACCACTGTCTTTCTTCTCAGCCCCAAACCTTGCTTTGTGCTCCTCTGAGGAGACAGAGCCCTCCCTCACGTGACTTCATTAAGCCACCCCATCCCTCTTTGAGTTTTCGCTTGTTCTCTCCCATCGTGTCCAGTGAGGATGGTTCCTTATTACATTTCTTCCTTTCCTCAGTTTCCTCTCTTCCCCAGAATCACCAAGTTTGCCCATGCTTTGAAAGTCATCCTTGGTTGGCTTGTGCATAGCGCCACTAACGTGTTTCTTTCTTTACTCTGTCACAACATTCATACTGGGGCCTCTACATCAACATGCACTTAATGCTAAAGAACTTGACATTCTCCCATGCTTTGTTTCAGAAATATATCTCTGAAGATGCCTGTGGATGCTGCTCTGATGTGCAGGTTATGCTCCTGCATCTTACACACCTACGTAAATATTCTTTCACTCCTAATTGAGAATGTCATTCCTGACACCTGCCCACCTGGATGGAACTGGCACTAATTTCATGCCTGGCATGCTGAGCAATTCAGAAGCAGGAAGGCACTGGTCTCCCATACTTTATACTTCTTATTTTGTCTTTTTTTCTTTTTCCTGCACAGTACTGCTGGACCCATCTTCCACGGGCATGACTCTGATGTGATGCTTCCCTCTGTGTGCTGTTTTTCTCCTTCCCACTTCACTCTGCTCCATGACCTGGGAGTCTGACCATCAGCAAACTCCTTTGCCCTCTGGCTTCCTGTTGGGTTCATTCAGTGGGGAGGAACTGGCAAGAGATCCAGGGGTTCATAGGAAGTGCCAGGAAGGTATTTGTTTTCCTAGCCACTTCTTCGGGGCCCTCAGGTAGACTGCCTGTGACGATCAAGTCAGCCCTGTCGTGCGGTCCTCCCCACCCAGCTCCTTTCTCAGCTCTGGGTGTCCACTTCCTTCTCTCTGCCGTTCAAACCTAGGAGTGGAGGGGTCGCCCTGCTGTTGACAGCCTGGAGGCATTGCACCTCTGAACCTCTTTAGAATTTTCAGTGTTGTACATTCCCTACATAGCGAAGTCAGTCTCCTCAGCCTGCCTGCTGTCTCTCTAGCCTTATCCCTAGATGTTGCTCCACATACCAACATAATTCCAGTCAAACAAACATACCCCACAATGCCCTTTTGCATGACTTTGTGATTGCATGATTCAATGCCCATATTCTCCCTGTTTTGGCCCATTTTATTTAACCTTCCCTTCTTCTAAATTATTCTAATGAAATGATTCATCAAGAGTCTAGACTGAAGCAAGCAAGTATTACATTTGAAGCTAAAGTCATGTTGAGAGCATTTGGAAAATGTTACTCTCCCCTGAACTTCAGACCCATAAATCCACCTGGCTTTTCAACATCTCTACTTGGATATACGTTAGATATCTCAGACTCAGCGTGCCAAATCTGAATTCCAGAGGCCCCTAAAAGTTTTCCCCATCCCAGTTAATGATGACTCTAGCCTTCCATTCACTTAGGCAAAACCTCTTTGGATCATTCTTGCTTCTTTCCCTCATAGTTCACTTGTGATCTTTCTAGAAATCCTGTTGATTCTACCTCCAAAAATATCCCCAGAATCAACCAATTTTCACCATCTCCACTGCTACCACTTGGTCCAAGTCACCGTCATGTCCTTCCTGGACTACTGAGATAACTAGTCTCCCTGCTTACATGCCCACCCTCCTAAAGTATTTTCTCAGCATAGCATCAAAATCATCAAATCTAAGTAGATCATGTTAATCCTTTGCTAAAAAATCTTCTGGTGGTTCCACAATTGACCCAGAATAAGAACCAAAATCTATACACTGGCCTTTGCAGTCCCACATGTTTCCTTGGAGTCATTGCTATAATCTTATCTCCTACCACATTCCTCAAACTCACTCTGCACCAGGCATTCTGGTAGCTTCTTGGCTATTCCTCAAACTTATGAGGTACATTTTTGCCTTAGGCTCTTTGCAGTGAATGTTCTCCTTGCATGAAACACTTTCTGAATACATGGTTCAGTGTCAAAAGTGAGATACAACATCACTTTATCAGACTTACCCTGACCCTCCCCAACAGCCACCATCTTTCTTCCTTTCTTTGTGCTTCTCCATAGTCCTTTTTACCTTCTTACATGATGTATTCTGTCCTCTATTTTATTTACTCCATTAGAATTAAAATTTACAAGACAGGGTTTTCGGTCTGTTTTATTTCCTGCTGTATCCTTAAGAACAGTGCCTGGCATGTAACAAGCTCTTAATAAATATTTGTTGAATAAATGACTAGGTTTATTTTGAACAAGCTTGATGTATTTTTGAAGTATATACATATATATATGTCTCATATATCAATGTCAGTGGTACAGATTGTTCACTTTATCTGCATCTGATGTTCCCAAAGCTTCTGACACTTGGACAAAATGTTTCAAATCTAATGTATTTACAGTAGAAATAATCAGTGTTTCAGTTTTACAAATACAAAAAAATAGGCCTTCTCCTCTCTTCATTACTCTTGTCTTATTAGGAAACCCCCTGTAGTTTCTGAGAGAAATAATACCAACTTTTTAAGAAGAACTATTGGTATTGTTTTATATGCTATTAATAGGTTTGGAAACAATGCTACCATTATTAATTTATCAAACACTTTATGAGAAGTGTACACTGTACCACGCATTTTAACTATTACTGCCAAGTATCAAACTTCAAACTTAAATAAGCAAATATTCCAAATGTTAGCAAATCTGAAGTTAAGCAGAAGATGACATCTTGGGGCAGAAGATGGCATCTTAGGGCCAAGTGTAAATAAGTCTGCATTCTCTCAGTTCCATTTTGATTACGGAGGTTTATCCAAACCAATTTGCTGCTGCTGCTGCAAAGTCACGTCAGGTGTGTCTGACTCTGTGCGAACCCATAGACGGCAGCCCACCAGGCTCCGCCATCCCTGGGATTCTCTAGGCAAGAGTACTGGAGTAGGTTGCCATTTCCTTCTCCGATGCATGAAAGTAAAAAGTGAAAGTGAAGTTGCTCAGTCATGTCTGACTCATCGTGACCCCATGGACTGTAGCCCACCAGGCTCCTCTGTCCATGGGGTTTTCCAGACAAGAGTACTAGAGTGGGTTGCCATTGCCAAACCAATTTAATTGAATTTAAAGGATCCATAGTGTGGGCCATCTCTGCACATATTATAGCCAATAGAAATTAAGAAATTAATACTTAAAATGAAAAATCATGTATTATTATTACTTTCTTATATTCTGTCAATATTCATCTAAGATGCTGTATTTACTACATAAGTTTGTTTTACTTAGCAAAAATAATTTTGTTTTGTGCAAGGAAAGGGCTTGCTCATGTCAGAGTTTCACTGAATGCTATTTGCTGAAAATGCTCCTCAAAACAAGAGATGGGTGGTCAAATGATTTTCAAAAATGTGACTTACTACATTGAAGTTTCAGAGGCTCTGAGATGTTCTGCAGGAAGGAAACATGATTATCATTGTTCAGTTCAGTTCAGTCACTCAGTTGTGTCCGACTCTTTGCGGCCCCATGAACCGTAGCATGCCAGGCCTACCTGTCCATCCAGCTCCCAGAGTTTACCCAAACTCATGTCCATTCAGTCAGTGATGCCATCCAACCATCTCATCCTCTGTCGTCCCCTTCTCCTCCTGCAATCAATCTTTCCCAGCATCAGGGTCTTTTCCAGTGAGTCAGCTCTTCATATCAGGTGGCCAAAGTATTGGAGTTTCAGCTTCAACGTCAGTCCTTCCAATGAACACCCAAGACTGATCTCCTTTAGGATAGACTGATCTCCTTTAGGTTGGATCACCTTGCAGGCTAAGGGACTCTCAAGAGTCTTCTCCAACACCACAGTTCAAAAGCATCAATTTTTTGGAACTCAACTTTCTTTATAGTCCAACTCTCACATTCATACATGACTACTGGAAAAGCCATAGCTTTGACTAGATGGACCTTTGTTGGCAAAGTAATGTCTCTGCTTTTTAATATACTGTCTAGGTTTGTCATAGCTTTTCTTCTGAGGAACAAGCATCTTTTAATTTCATGGCTGCAGTCACCATCTGCAGTGATTTTGGAGCCCCCAAAAATAAAGTCTCTCACTGTTTCCATTATTTCCCCATCTATTTGCAATGACGTGATGGGAGCTGATGCCGTGTTCTTAGTTTTCTGAATGTTGAGTTTTAAGCCAACTTTTTCACTCTCTTCTTTCACTTTCATCAAGAAGCTCTTTGGTTCTTCTTCACTTTCTGCCATAACATTGGTGTCATCTGCGTATCTGAGGTTATTGATATTTCTCTTAGCAATCTGGATTCCAGTTTGTGCTTCATCCAGCCCGACATTTCACATTATGTACTCTGCATATAAGTTAAAAAGCAGGGTGACAATATACGGCCTTGAGGTACTCCTTTTCTGATTTGGAACCAGTCTGTTGTTCCATGTCCAGTTCTAACTGTTGCTTCTTGCCCTGCATATGGATTTCTCAGGAGGCAGATCTGGTGGTCTGATATTCCCATCTCTTTCAGAATTTTCCACAGTTTATTGTGATCCATACAGTCAAAGACTTTGGCATAGTCATTGTTAGCCCTACAGTTATTTGACCACAGAATCATATTTTGCATCCAAAACTGCATTCCCTTTGGAATGGCCTCTTAAGAACTCTTGTGTGGACTCCTGACCAATAGGAGATGGTAATCACATCACTGGTGGGATGTCAGGTGGAAGACAGAGAGCGAGCTCCCACTTCAGAGCTATCAATGTGAAGATAAGTAACACCTCCCCCTGGACCTCCTAACTAGCCAAACTTCTCAACACTGAAAAGCCCAGATGGCATCCCCTTAGACCAGAGAGGGCAAAGTGAAATGCTCCTGGGGGCCAGGCAGACAGCTTAGAGTGGGGACTGTGGTAAAGCTAAGAGCCAGCAGTGTTTCATCACAGGGCGGCCACCACTTGGTCTCAGCCCACTGTGGCCACAAAGATATAGTGGGCCCAGGATCACCAGATCTTCCAGTTCTTAAGTGTCAAAAATCCAGATTTCCATGTTTAGTCTCCTATGTGTTAAATGGTGTTAACTAATTCCATGTTTTAAAACAGCAAAACAAAACCCCAGCCACCCAATAAAATATATTCTAGGCCTGCCCCAGTGTGTGACCTCCCCTTAAGAGGAACTAGTATAGCAGCATAAAAAAATGAGACATGTCAGGAAACCTGGAATGCACTTCTCCTGATATGTGCTTGGGCCCTTGTGGAAACCAGGTTACTTTCAGTATTTTGGAGGCCAGAATTTTTCCACCTCAGTAGAAATCTTTGAGCCTGAAAAGCATTGAAAACTAATTTATTCCATTGCCCTCATCAAATAGTGATAATTTAATATATGTAAAGATGTTTTTACTTTACAAAGTACCAACACTGAAAATAAAATGATTGCTTCTAGGTGTATTAGTCCGATAGGGCATCATAGCAAAATACCACTGATGGAGGGCTTCCCGGGTGGCACTGGTGGTAAAGAACATGCCTGCCAATGCAGGAGGTAACCAGATTCAATCCCTGGGTCAGGAAGATCCCCTGGAGGAGGGCACGGCAACCCACTCCAGTATTCTTGCCTGGAGAATCCCTTGGACAGAGGAAGCTGGTGGGGCACAGTCCATAGGGCCACAAATAGTTGGACGTGACTAAAGTGACTTAGCACGCATGCACAAGTGGCTTAAATCACAGAAATGTGTTTCCTCAAAGTTCTGGAAGTTGAAAATTCAAGATCAAGCTGTCAGTAAGGTTGATTCCTTCTGAGGGCTGAGAGGGAAGTGTTTGTCCCAGGCCTCTCTCATTGGTGTGGAGATAGCTGTCTTCTCCCTGTCTTTACGTCCTCTTCCCTGATCTTATAAGGAGACAAGTCATACTAACCTAACTACCTCTGAAGATCCTGTCTCCAAGTAGTATCACATTCTGAGGTCCTGGTGTGTGGGTGCAGAACGTTAACACTTCAATATCATATGTTTTGTTTTTTGAATACCTAGAAATTTGGTACAAAGTTTTAACCATAAAGTTTTATATTTAAGCTAGGAAAAGTTCTTTTTTGAATTGCATGGGAAAAATGTAAATAAAACCAAGTGTCAAAAGTTTTATGTAACTTATCTGGGTACCTACCAAAAATAGCATGTGTGTGTGAGCTGCTGGGAAAGGAGTGATTGTAGATTTATTTATTTGGGCCACCACCAAGTACCTAAGTAGATATACAAGTTAGAATGTGTACCTAATAAATATGAAATACAGTATGAACTGAATAATATGATTTAAAATGAGATGTGAAAGCTTACGACTATTAACATTAAACCATGTTCTAATGCATAAATATTCTTAGAATATCTAAGCTTATGCAAAACAGTTCTGCTTCTGTGTCTCATTTTCGGTTATCTTCTCTTGTTTTAGTGCTTCTTAATTATAATGAAACAAAAAATCAGTACAGTTTTAGATTTTAATGGCCAAAGAAGGCAGAAATAAAACAGGATCTTGAATTCAACATTGATGATATGAAATATTTCAAATCAGCTTTATTTTCTACACTGCTTGCTCACAATTTTCTCCACACTTTCGTAGACGTCCAAGACCCCAAGGTGCCTGGGTTAAGACCTTCTCCTGGAGCCTTTCTATTGTTTAGCTAAGTGAGACAAATATTCCCAAATGGAGGCTAGTTTTCTTTCAAAATTTTTCTTTCTTTCAAAGCAGATAGCTGAAGCTCCCTCATTCACATATTCATTCGTTTATTCATTTAACATAAACCATGGGCTAGGTATTCAGGTAGGCTTTAAAGATAAGCATAGCTGCCTCTAACCTCAGGGAGCTCACAGTCTGGTACAGTGAACAGAAATGGAAAACAGAGAATTTGCAGTGAAGAATTTGCCAGAATAGAACCATCACTCAGGCCAGAATGAATGGAAAATGCCTATGAGTGAAGTCACAAGTAAAGCACAGAAATTTTCTAGGTGACTGACCCTGTTGTATGTTGCAAAGATCCCAAAACATGAAAACACACGGTGTATTGAGGGAATTGTAAGTACCTGGGTATTTCTGAAATATACACTGTGTCAGAAAATAGAAGATTTGAGACTGGAGATATGGGAGCCAAGTCATGAAGGAAATTTGGAGAAATCGTATGGGCATTGTGGAGCCTTGCCTCCCATATATTTTAATCAGGAAAACAGCATTTTTAAAAAGATCATGTGGGGAGTGATGTAGGGGATAGGTCAGAAAGAAAGGACAGTGAGAATTACAGTACTATTGTGAGTTCACTTAAAAATATGAGACAGTAAAGTGATGTGTTTAAGGAAAGGGTAGACCCTAGAGCCAGGGTAACACCTTGGCAGCTTGGCTCTGCCACTTCTTAGCTATGAAACCATGGGCCAGTCCCTTAACTTCTCTGAACCTCCGTTTCCTCATCTCAAAATGGAGATAATGTAAAGAACCCATCTGCCAATGCAGGAGGCTTAAGAGTTGCGGGTTCAGTTCCTGGGTCGGGAAGATCCCCTGGAGGAGGGCGTGGCAACCCACTCCAGTATTCTTGCCTGGAGAATCCCATAGACAGAGGAGCCTGGTGAGCTATAGTCCGTGGGGTCACAAAGAGTCAGACACGACTTAGTGACCAAACAAACAACGAAAATGCACTTTCTAGGGATGCTGGGAGAATTAAGTGCATTGTATATATTAATCACTCAGTATATGTTAGCAATTACTGTTATTAATGTTAATAATGGCTTGGACTAAGATGGGGCTAGGTAATAAGTTTAAAGCAAGTTAAAACAGGAGAATTCAGGAACTATCTTAGTAAGGTTGTAGAGGAAGGGGCTGAGCCCATGTGTAACCTGCTACTGGGACTAAACACCTAAAGATATTCTGTGTTCTCCAGAGTTCTTCATTAGTATTAGGTTCCAACTGTACAGCTTTTATGTTTGAATATAATCAGATGCCGCTGTCAGAACATCGCTGACATCTCTGCCCCTCCATCACTAGATGCTGCTGTCAGGATTCCTGTCCCCTCTGATGCTTGAGGCCTGTTTATGAGGTGAGCGTTATATGCACCCTCAGTCGCCCCAGGCCTAAGAGAAACCACGAGACAGTATATGAACCCATGGCCTTAAATATCTTGTTTTTCATTCTAAAGAAATCTTTCCCATTTTTTTTTTTTTTTAAGTCTTGGCAAACTTTGATGTTCTGTTTTCCTGAATTTACTGGGAACTTCATGAAGTCCATCACCAGATGATTGACAGTAGGATCACTGGAAACGTTTTTCTATCCTTCTATTTAATGGGAAAAATCAAAGTCTTTGTCACTCTAATCTGATACTTGTAAAAAGAATTTTTGCAGTGAGCAATCTAACAACAACAACAAAAAAAGGCCCGCTTTCTCTGCAGGCTTTTCAGAGCAATGCCTGCTTTACTGGAGACAAAACAGCTGCCATGTACCTCTCCCAAGCTCTGTGGTCCATACACATTGGTCTGGGTTATTCTGCTTTCTTTCCAGGAGAGCAAATGTCACCCAGCCATGCTAGCATTTTCTTCATGAACCTTATTGTATCTGAATCTCTCTTTCTAAATGCATCCTGGACTCTAGGTCTCCCTCAGGGTGAGAGGGAGCCTAGCCTCCCTAGGGTGGCTCCGGATGGTCTGGTTAAGTAAAAATTCCTCCTTCTTTGCCGTGTCTAATTGGAGTACCAGAAATGCAACAATGGACAAGACACATAAGGGTCCCATCCTTAGGGAGTTCATATTATGATGGGAAAGACAGTAAATGAATAAATGCATTCTTTTTAGGTCATGAACATGTGATCCGTGAAGATCTTTCCAACCAGCTGTGGTTAAATGTTGTTGTTGTTCAGTCACTAATTGTGTCCAACTTTTTGCAACCCCATGGACACACCAGGCTCCTCTCTCCTCCACTACCTCCTGGAGTTTGCTCAAATTCATGTTCATTGAATTGGTGATACTATCTAACCATCTCATCCTGTGCTGCCCCCTTCTCCTTTTGCCTTCAGTCTCTCCCAGCATCAGAGGCTTTTCCAGTGAGTCGGCCCTTGGCATCAGGTGGCTAAAGTATTGGAGCATCAGCTTCAGCATCAGTCCTTCCAAAGAATGTTCAGGATTCATTTCCTTTAGGATTGACTGTGATTTGATCTCCTTGCAGACCAAGGGACTCTCAAGAGCCTTCTCCAGCCCCACAGTTTGAAAGCATCAGTATGTCTCAATTGAATTGAATTGGATCCCTCTCCTTCACACTCGAGACTGTAGCTTTGAGATTGGCCTTCAAGTGTACTGCCATTTTCTGTATAACTCTGTTTAGCCTATGTGAGATCAGAAGCATTGAATGTTTTGGCTGTAGTGGGACGTTTTTATGGTATCTGGCTATTGATATGAATGCCACAGTATCTAGCTTCCTACTTCTTTCCTCAGAACAGCTGAGCACCTATAATATCATTTCCCACTGCTTTTGTATAACATCAGTAAGCCAGTAAGGGTGGATAAGCAGAAACGGTGGATAAGTGGTTATGTTCTTATTGTCTGTGTACTTCAGAATATATATATGACCAGGCTATGATAGATGGGCCTCAGTGACAACCCAGTCAGCACATACATGCAATTTAAGCATCAAAGAGTTCTTATGCATTCTAATAAAACTAAATGGAAAAAAAAATTGCAGTTTTCCCAGTATTTGTATAATACAAGCAGTGATTCACTTTCACCACCAAAATATTTACATTAAGTTATTTATTCATTACCAGATCAGGGGTAGGGCCCTATAGAAGATGGGTCAATTTGTCATTGTTTTCCATTATGTACCCATTCTGTGATACGGTATTCACAAACTAAAAATGTGCTTAAAGATTAAGATCATGTAAATATTTGGAAATTAAAATGAGAGGCATGAGATTTGCCTGTCACATAATTTCCTGCTAGACATATCTTTAAAGTAGAGCTTTAGCCTTTCATTCACTGTGTTCTATCACTCAGATAATTATTGATCAGAATCTGCTAAGGGCCAGCCATAAACCAAGCACTCTCCTAGGCCTCTGAATACAGAGATTCCCCCAAAATACAATTCCTGCTCTCAATGAGCTGATTCTAGTGGGGGATGCAGACCAGTAAACAGCAACTGTTGCAAGTAAACCAGCAATTACAGCATGAAAGGACTAAGACTGAGATGTGCCTGGAGTATATGATGAAAATACAGAAGGCTAATTCCTGCACACCCCAGCTTAGATTAGAGGGGAGGATGAATGGGGAACAGTGTTTTGAACAGAAGGGACAGCATGTGCAGAGGTTTGGAAGAGCTGAAGCTACCAACAGCTTTTAGTATGATTAGAGCACAGCAATCAGGAACCAGATTAAAACCTTGTATGATGCCATAGACTTCAAACATTGTCTCTGGGGCAGTACAGATAGGTTTTTTATAGCAAGTTGCTGACACAATTAGATTTGTTATTTAGAAATATTGTTAAGCCCCGGTGTGGAAGACCAATTAGAGGTGTTTGGTTTGTGGGAGATTTTGTTTGTTTGTTTCGGCTATGGAAATATAAGAAAGACTGGGGAAGGGAGACCAAATGGGAGGTCCTTGCTGAAGTTCAAAAGTGTGAAATGGAAAAGAAGTGTGAAATGGAAAAGAATAAAGGAAGTTCAGTCGAGATGGGAAAAACAAAACAGATTTGGATATTAGGGACTTGTGTTGTCCTGTCTTTCACTGTGAAATTTGAGTTGGAAAGTAGGGTGTTCATAACAGAAGCAGGTAAACTCAAGAGTATTGAGTAGCATTTAAACCATTTGCCCTTTCGAGTGTCCTGTTTATTTCCAGTGAGGCTTGAACCGAGGGTTTCCGAGTTCTGCTGTCCTGTGTTCTTTCCCTTAACACTTTATCTATGTTAAATGGAAGCAAACAAATAAAAACAAGCAAAAGGATCTGTTATCTATATAATATGTATGTACACACTTAGACACTGTGAGTAAAGGAAACCAAGTTACTGTGAAAACTGAAACATCTTTTATCAAATATCTTTATGGAATGTACTTTTAAATAACAAAAGCATTTTCAGGTTGGCAATTCCTCAGTCGTTAGTGCATTTAAAAAAAAAAAAAAAGTTTCAACCAGCATGTGTTTCCTCACCTTCAAACAGTGAGTGGCAATGTTTGGAAAACATTTGTTAAACTCTCTAAATACAAGTTGATGCTTCCCATAACACTTGTGACATACCCTTCTACATGAGAAAATGGTTTGCCTTTCGGGTCATTCCTAGATCAATTTATTTTTAAAGCATTTATGTGCCATTACAAGGATTCCCAAAAAAAAGAGGCAGCACTGCATGACTTTCAGTTGGCCCAGGATTTTCATTCACTCCTGTTCCTTTTTTAAAAGTAAACCTTCCTTAAAGTTGTGTTTTTCCTCTTCATTTCATTCATAAGTGTAGGTGTCTCTTATTTCTTTGAAAAACTTTGAGCTCAATCACTAGAATTAAGCAGGGGGATTAAAAAAAGAAAAAATTCACACTTAAACTTCTTACAGCTAGCCAACACCTCCTGTGGATAAACATCACATTTTACAAACGAAGAAACTGAGGTCCAATGAGGTGGTCACCCAGCATCAAATTCTATAATCTACGAGTTGGGCAAATTTTTTTAAAAAGGCCTGGGATTTATGTAGGGATTGTTTTAATGTCACAAGTGTTTAGTAATTATATAACTGCTATCAATCACCTTGACATAGAGAACTCTTGAAGTCCTAAAACATTTTTCTTAACAATTAGTAGCCAGTAATATTACTAGACCCCCAACTCCAGCCATATGCTGACCCAGGACCTGAGGTTGTTTCATGCTGTCTTTCTTGTTCTCTTGCATGCTGCATAGTACTCACTGTGCATTAAAATCAATGCACAGTGATGATTAAAAATTTTAAATACAAAGGGGGACAGTCTAGAAATTATTTACATCATCGGTTACAACCTAAGAACCAATATGTTGTTGTTCAGTTGCTAAGTTGTATCCAACTCTTTCGTGATCCTGTGGACTATAACTCTCCAGGCTCCTCTGTAGCCCCCCCAGACTCCTCTGTCCATGGGATTTCCCAGGCAAGAACACTGGAGTGGGTTGTCATTTCCTCCTCAGGGGATCTTCCCACCCCAAGACTCACGTTGGCAGCAGACTCTTTTACCACTGAGCCGCCTGGGAAGCCCTGTAAAAGAAGCAATACAGATGAGTAGAAAGAGTGCAGGTACGAGAGAAGGAAGAGCAGAGTTTAATTCTCAACTGGCTGCTTACTGTCAGTGTGGCCTTGGGCAGATTGTTTTCTCTCCTCTTTTTTTTGCACATCTGTAAAATGAGCCCAGTTTGATTCTTATGAGAATTTAGTGAGCGCACATGTATATAGTGACTGGCACAAAAGTCACATTTAGTTAAAAGTAACTAGCAGTACTGAATACTGGGTCTACCTTTAAGGGAACCAGTGTATGCCAAGTCAAGGAGAGTAGATGCTGCAAGGATATGTTTTTGCTTGGGTCTTGGTTTGTGATGCCAGTACTGTAGTTAAAATACCCCCCTCTGTTCAGCGTGAAGCTACTGAGAATCTAAACACTTCTTGGAGGACAGCGCCAGTGCACTAATGAAACATCTCCTTGCCCAAGAGCCCAAACAAAGTTTGTCTCTCGCAGGGGTACTTTTTTCTTCTTTTTTCTGTTTTCTTCTTTCTTGTATTTATTTATTTATTTATTCTTCCAACAGATGCTTCCTTGCTTTTGGAGCGATATCATGCATTGGGGGTTAGTAATTTCACTTTTCCAAGATCTCAGATACTTGAAAAATCAAGAGTAGGGGGATTTTTGTGTGTTTTTTTACTACAGGCGCAGGGGGAAAAAAATCCAAGAGCTATAAACTGGGGAGTACATTAACCACTTGGGATTATTTCACAGTGAAAGGACATTTACTAGGTTCATCTGACCTCTGATTTGAGGATCAGTTTTTGAAAAACACCACCAATCACAGACTTGTAAAGTTTGCAGAAACTGCCGACAGACCCAAATATGTTAAAGGTTGTAATATCCTGAAAAGAGTTGGTTGATTTTCCTGTTGCCCCTCCTATCAACTTTAACCTCCAACCTTCTCCGGCATGTATCACTACAAATAAAACTGCTGAGGTTTGACAAGAGGATATAAAGTCATTAGGCCGTTGCACAGGGATGGCCACATGATTTTCTTCAACCTGGAATGAGTGCTTTGTAATTTGGGCTTTTCAATAGGAAGTCATAAACACTCACTCATATCGCTTTAGTTTTAATAATTACTCTTAAAAAAAAAAACAGAAACATACATATTCAATGATGTTTGACAACTGGAATTTAGTGGTTTTGTTATTGGTTGTCTTTGACCATTAAGTTGGATTTCTGTTCTTAATTTTAATGTATACGATTTCAAGCAAGCAGCGTACAATCCTGCTATAAACATGGCATTTGTATACAGCACTGTAAATGAATTTTTAGTTCATGATTAAGACAAACCAGATGACAAAAAGCAAACAATGTGTTTGTGTTGCTCTACTGACTTAAAAAATAATTCCCTGCCCTGGATTCACCTGCAGTGCCTTTCTTCTTCGAGTGCATGGAGGGAGTGAGGCTCATGGAGCACTTAAGAGCGCCAGGGTTTCTGAAGTTTCAGTTACTTGTGTAGATTCTCAAGTAATTCAACTGTCTATGGAAATTATTCATTCTACACTAGATAAATGCTCTCTTATGAAGTCTCTGGCACCGTTCAGTCTGAAATCAGGTAATTCTCTGTTACTAGTGTTTGAACATAAGGAATGGGGGAACAATAACATCAGTACTTGAATAGTGGTTCTTGGTATGTTTTAGTGTGTTTGCTTTTTTAAAGGTAGGTCAGTGTATTTTGTTAGATACAGCTTAGTGGCTCTCAGCCAACCCTGGAAAGGTGGTATGTGTATGTGTATTTATCTATTTATATGTATATATATCATGTATATATCCAATATATAGGGCTTCCCCCGTGGCTCAGTGGTAAAGAATTTGCCTGCCAATGCAGGAGACGCAGATTCAATCCATGGGTCAGGAAGATACCCTGAAGGAGGAAATTGCAACCCGCTCCAGTATTCTTACCAGAAAAATCTCATGGACAGAGGAGCCTGGCACACTACAGTCCGTAGGGTCACAGAAAGCTGGACATGACCAAGCACATGCGCATCCTATATATATATATGCAAGTATTCTTTCTTCATGTTCATTTTCCTCTATTCCTGTTCCTTTCACTGGGCAGCTGAGCAGAGGACATGTGATATGAAAGACTGGGGGTTTGGTAAATAAGGAGCCTTGGTGTGAGAGAGAGGGGGACGTGGTACTGATTAGGTCCCACTTGCCTTTTTGGTTGCCTCAGCAGAATCCAGACTTTCAGCAGAGCCAGGGTGCATTCTGCAGAAGCATTGTGTTGTCATAAGGAAAGTGCGTGCATATAAATAAAAACTCCCAAACAGTCATCTAAGCAATGATGTCACTTCTTTCCGAGCAGGATCCAGAACCTAGAAGAGATCTGTTTGTTGATTTGGAGCTGGGGTTGGGGTGAGGTGGAATGAGGGAGCATGCAGGAGATGGGGACAGAAAACAAAACAAGAAAACTGGGTGGGTGTGGCCTCACATCTTACAATTCTAAGGAAACTAGAGCTTTATAAGCTCCTTATGGTAAAACTGTGGAGACCGTAAGACTGGCTCTTGTTTCTCCCATTGAATGGTGTATAAATCCAAATGGTAATTATTAACAACAGCTGTAGGAATCTTGTACATTTATTCAGCACTTCCACATTCTTTTTTTTTTTTTTTTGAGCCTTTAGGAAACAAAAGCATTTTAACGGATAGGGAAGCAAAGGCTCAGAAAGATAAAGCGACTTGTCCAAGACGAATTCATTAGTGTCAGAGCTAGGATTGCTTTGCTTATTGTTCAACAGAACTGTTCTGTTGACCATGTACCAGGCGTGTGCCAGGTACCAGGCATCCAAGGATGAAAAGGGACCTCCCCTCAAGGAGCTCCCAGTCTGTGCAGGGTTGAAGGGGCATGGGGGGTGGGGGGACATCAGGGGCACTGAGGCACTGAGTGGGACTCAGAAAACGAGCCTGCAGGAAAAGGAGGCAGATTCTTACCAGCTGTCCTCATTCCAAGTAAGGACAGTTTTAAGAATGTTAGCTGTTTAGCCAATTCAAACACATCTTCCCATTTTAATTTCCTGAATTACCAGTTCCAAAACTTTAAAAAAAACGAGCAGCTGTATTGTAGAAAAGGCCCAGCCTGATAACTCAGCTGGTGACACGTGAGACGAGCACCTACTAGACTAATTAGGGAAAACTGTGGACACCAGGAGCTGGAGCTGTGGGGTGGTTGAGTGGACAAACCCAAAAGTTAAAAATATATATCATAGATAGAACAAGAAAAAGCATTTGACTTTTTGCTAATATAAAAAGCCAGATCCCTCCATTTTTATGTTTTATGTATCTGTCCCATGACATTAAAATAATGTCCCATGACATTAAAATAAATAAACCTCTAAAACTCATGTAATGGTGCTAGATGAGGGAAACTTATTCTAACTGATTTACTTATTTTAAACCTTAAATCAATAGCCACAGAATGAATATTTTGACTATTTAACCAAGCTTTCTTTGTATTTGCTTTTACCAAGAACTTCATTCCTTCCATTTTTATCGATAAAAGCATATACATGGCATTAATAGATTTTAAATGGGCAGACATGAAATTGAGATGAGATTCAGTGCATCAAAACATCAAGGAATGCTTTGTATTCCTGAAAAAGATGCTATTTTACTAGTGCTTGGTGCCACCTAGATGAAGAGTTCTAAAGTTAGACTGCCCAGCCCTTTTTTTCTAGTTGTATGTCTGTAGTGGTTAGTGTCAGTAGATATTGAATGTATGTACAAAATTGTGAGTAAAAAGAATGATTTCCCCTCACCGAGAGTTACAGTGAAATTTGACGTCCTAAGATGAGGCCCAGGATAAGAAAGAAAGCATTCCTATTCCAGCTTGAGAGTACAGGAGAAACTCAGCCCTCTTATCTTGTATGACCTTTTAGGCATTGCTAAGAAAGCTGAGCACTGAAGAACTGATGCTTTTGAACTATGGTGTTGGAGAAGACTCTTGAGAGTCCCTTGGACTGCAAGGAGATCCAACTAGTCAGTCCTAAAGGAGATCAGTCCTGAATATTCATTGGAAGGACTGATGTTGAAGCTGAAACTCCAGTACTTTGGCCACCTGATGCAAAGAGCTGACTCATTTGAAAAGACCGTGATGCTGGGAGAAGGGGATGACAGAGGATAAGATGGTTGGATGGCATCACTGACTCAATGGACATGAGTTTGAGTAAACTCTGGGAGTTAGTGATGAACAGGGAGGCCTGGCATGCTGCAGTCCATGGGGTTGCAAAGAGTCAGACATGACTGAGCGACTGAACTGAACTGAAGCAGGCAGTGAAATGAGTATTCCCCAGCTAGAAATAGAACAGAAACAGAATCAAGCAATAGAAAAAGTTGAGGCTCAGAGTTGGAAATCTTGAGGGAAAGTAAACTTAGAATTAGTTCCTGAAGCTCTGAATCTGAGTGTCCAATTGTAGTAGCGCCTTCGGAAAGAGAAGTGTGAGTATACTGGAAAGCACTGGTTCAGTGGCTTGTTGCCACCAAGTTTTGGCTTAAATTGCAGTTGGAAGCTTATGCTCTGCAGTGAGTCACTCTTCCTTTCATCTGGGTTGGGTAAACTGGGTGATTCCCAGAAGGTTTCTGTTCTGGGGCCGTCTTCTCATGCAGTGCTCACTTTGGAAGTAGATTCCCCTGGTTTGCTCGAGATCTAGGTTCTGAAGTTGAGTGCAATCCTTACTCCTCATCCCTTTGCTGACTCAGGGAACAAAGACTCCTTCAAGCCAAGCGGACCCTGATGAAGAAGCAGTGATCCGATGATATCTTCCTTTCCTCCCTGCTCGAACTTTCCCTGTCGTGACAGCCACCCCACCCACCCCCGTGTCGTCCTCCCTGTCACTGGTGTACGGCTGCATAGACCTTCTTAGTCCCACTTCTCACTTCAAGCCTTTTTTCTTGGTCCCCTCATCCCCTTTACTCAAGATTTTTTTTTCTCTCTTTTAGTCAGGGTTAATTGGTCTTGCCTTCCAGGAAAGCTCTCCATAACAGACTTCCTGCTCGAGTCAGCTTTTTCTAAACTCTCATAAATTCCTGAGAAGACCAGTGAGGGGATGCCCCAGGAAACTCCTTCTGGAATTGCCAGAGGGCAAAAAAGCCTGTACAGACCTCTCTTTAGTTACATAGCCCTTCCTTCCCCTTGCCCCCCAGAAGCCCAACTAAATACCCTTTTTTCTTTCTTCCTCATCTTACTTAAGAGAGGGGGGAAGTTAATTAACAAAGGAATCAGAGACTTACTCTCCACAGTAAGATTTCCTCTCATTTAGCTGGCTTACATTCTATCACCCACATAGATAGGTCATTAAACTTTTATTTATGCAGCATAACTTCTGACTGCACTGAAGTGATATAAATGTAATTTATCTGATGACTCAGATGGTACCTCAAGTTGGTCATGCTAGAATTTTCCATATTGGAAGACAGAGTCCACGAGACTGCATCTCTGCACTGACCCGCAGGTGTTTAGGCCTGCCGCTTTCTCTACTACAGACTAACCAACAAAGAACAGTACTTATGTCAAAATGATTTTTGATTTGTTGGATATTCATGGTGAATAGAAAATAAATTTAAATTAAATGTCATATAGTCAGAGCAGGTAGTAGGGGAGCGAATGAAAGCTTCCTCTTTTATGGGCTGCTGAGAGGTGATAGCTCTTAAAAAGCAGTCTGCTAACTGATCCCAAGCGAATGCAAATTAACAGTTGTTTTCTTTCAGAACTGTATGACTGAATAAACATTTACCATTTGTTTCATTTCTACTCATCTCTTAAAACAGTTGCTACAGGTCTTAATAGTAAGACTCGAAACATATAATATATTAGCCTTGGCACATCAAAATATTGTTCATCTTCCAAACTTGAGATATTCCAGTTTGGCTTCTCACTGAGTTTATAATGTTCTTAGGGTATGTATCTAAAAATGCATCTTACTAATCTCCTGGGATTTATTTTTATTTTTTTAAAAAAGAGTCCCTGTAACTTGTCACTATTCCCAGCTTAAACGTGATCTGTCAATTGTGAGACTGACGTCCATTGTGTTACGTTTCAGTCTTAGGAGGGGTCTTGAATAAGAAATTTAACCCACCAAATAGTAGTTTGGAAGAAAGACTTATGATATTGGTGCAAAATAATAATGAGGTTAAAAATGAAATTTCAACCTCCGCGGAGAACAGAGATGCCTGCTTTTTCGTACAAGCCTTTCACATGGATTCAGTGTGATCACCTTTTCTCACAGCACCACCGGGGCCACTGTGAGGGGTAAAGAATTTCAGCAACTGAACAACAGTATCAAATAAACTCATTTTAGGAACTCTCCTTAAAAGTCTATTCCAATCGTTAACATTCCTGGTTAACACCAGCTCCACAACATTGGAGCTGGTGTGTCTGCCAAGTGCTCAGCACTGAGTTCTCATGCAGCAAATTTAGCATGACAAAGTTGCTCCTGGTTTTGTTTTTGGGTTTGTTTTTTTTTTTGCAAGTAGAAAACCTGCAGCCCCAAATGGAGCCTCATGCAGTCAACTGCAGAATGGAGATGAGATCCGAGGAGAGATACAGTATAAGGGATTATCTGGGATCATGTACATGGTTCGCAGTTGCCTTTGTATGGCTCCTGGGTTAGATCATTCTTGGCAAGTTTGGTGAATTAGTATCCTATTCCTGAGTCCCGTTTCAATACCTAGTTTGGAACTCTTCCACTCCCTGAGAACTTCCATTGAAATTTTTATCAATGGTATTTGCATAGACAAAATGGAATCAAACTATTGACATGTAGTTGTTTTTTAAAAAGCAAATTTATGTGAATGGTTTGTCAGTAGAGATAATTTAGCCAAAGGCACCTGTCTTCTCTAAGAACTCGGCCTGAAAAGACTTTTAGGGGGAGCCTGGTGAATTTTTTGTCCTTAAAAGAAAGCTGTTTTTGAGGTAGGAGAGAAGCTTAGTTTTTGAAATGGCACAATGAATAACAAAGGCCCCTTTTCACCCCCCAAAAAAGGACTAAAAAGGACATTTGTTCAACTCTTGAGGAAGAATTGTGCCGTTAACATAAAAGTCTAGATACAAGAGGAGGGAAAATTGGAGGAAGAGGAGGAGCAGGTAGAACTAGGAAATGCAGGACCCGGGAAGCAACTTGTTTTACAAAGATGATTATGCCCAAGCTCAGATTGAGAACTCAAGAAAGAGCATTTTTAGTGAATGAAACAAACTTAGAACATCCCTTCTTCGAGCACGTGTATATGCATGTGTTTCTCTCCCCACTCCCCTCTCCTGTCCCCCAGTGGCCTTATAAGTATAGTCTGGCAGACAAGTGGCCAATAACCAGTCTTCATAATGGAGGTCAGGTGATTTGTATTTCTGGATTTTTAGAAGAGACAGGGTTTATCATTGATTTAAAGATGGAAAGTACACTATTTCACCTCCCCCTGTCATTTAGTGGATGTGGTTCTTGAGTGTGTTAATGTGTCTCGAGCCCTGACCTAAACTGTAGATGAGAAGACTCTTTAAATATTAAAATGCAGAACAAACAGAATTGCTTATGCAGTAAGAAAGTGCACAGTATTCTAAAATCAGGCCTGATCTTTTTTACTGGGGCAGCAAATAACTACATTTCTGGCCAAATATAACTGTTTTGAAAACTCCCTCTTTAACAAAATTAGGAAGTTGCTGTCCTTTCTTTTAAAAAAAAGAATTCAAGTTACAGAGTATGTAACTCTGGAGTTATCAAATCTTTTTATCCCTCTTACATGTCAAAGTTTAAGTGCCGTGTTTTGTGTATACAGTCATGATATTTGAAAAGGCCATAAAGAAAAGCAATTATATAATTGTTTTCAAGAACCAAGAAGCAAGGATAAAGGTTTTAGAAACAAGAGAGAAGTATTAACAATTCCAGCACCTGAAGTCAAGATGCAAAATTCTGTCCTAATTATTGGTGATGATTAATTAAGCATCAAGTTACAAGTTTTGAAAGAATTTCAGAATTATTTTTCTTTGATTTATCTACTGAAAAAAAAAAACCACCCCATCATTTTCTATTTTAGCAGTTTCCACAACTTAAACATTAAATTCTTATTGTTTGATTTCTGTTATATTAGTACTGTGTGTTTTGCAATTCTAATCTTCACGTTTTTCTTTCTTTATCACTGATGTAGGCCTTTTGAAGCTGGGAAATTTTTCATAGCAATATTGACAGTGTTCACATTTGCATGATGACAGCCAAGGAATGGAGCAGTAATTTTTGAAATTGCAGAAGTATTTAGAACACTGATAAAAGCTGAAATATATTTTTGATGGATTGAAGTTAAGCATACATGATTTTTCCTGCTGTCAAAAGGCTCTGAATTTAGTGAATATTTGCCTGCTGTGAGAATGCAAGATTAACATCACAACCATCACCCGGGCACCCAAACCCTGCAATTTAATAGCTTTTTAGGTTCTTTCCTTTTTCTAAACAGCAATTAATCTCATTTTAGTACAATTTTCTCGTTTCTGAAGTCGCTCATTGAATCGCTGTTTTGTTCATATTTGGCTTCAGCTCCTCTGCATAGTCATTAAAGTCCCAATTAATGTCACCTTTAGCTGAAGAGTACTCATTTTTATTGAGAAAATGACAGTTGCTGCCATGAGTAGTGCAGTGTAATATACATTAATTGCCCTGTAACACTGGTAATTACGAGTTTTTCAAGCCTCTCAGTAAACTGTCATGCCTAGACAAGACTGTGCTAAAATAGATTACTCATTAGGGAGACCTGTCCTATTTTCTGGTGGGTTCTTAGTGTTGGTTTAAAAAAAAAAAAATCTTGAGCTTGAACAAATAGTTGCCAAGAGCAATTTCCTCCAACAGTCTCCTTGTGTTGGGTTTTTCAGCCATCACTTAAGATTACGGTCAGCAAACAGGGCGCGGGGAACCCTACAGATCTTGGGTCTTGAGCACCTATTTCTGTGGATCACGAGCGTGAACATCATGGTGTTACACTTGAGACTGAGTACGGGGTCTGACTGGAGAGTCCTCCTAGAGGGTGTTGTGTTAAAACAGATTTGATCCCTGGTGTTTAGAGAGCCCGTGAGTGAGCAGTGTTCTACTCTCACTGAGTCTTAATCACCTCTATGCCTATTCCAGCAAGGAACACTGTTGATACCTTCATTAAGCAAGTCCATACTGGAGCAGATAAATAGCTTTGATAGCGAACATGGCAAGTTTTATATTTAAGGTGCAGCTTTAAAAAAAAAATGGGAATCAATAGTTGGAGAGAACTGAAATCATCTTTTATATGAAACTGCCAGCCCACAGTCTTTTTTTCTTTCTTTCCTTTTTTTTTTTTTTTTTTTTGCTGAGTGGTACATTGGCACCAGGCTTTTATGTATATATTTTTTTCAAATCACGTTTCTGATTTCAGTATGGATATAATTTCTCTATTCCTATCATATTTCATATGTTGCTCTTTTAACACAAAATAGTCAACTTTGAAGCCCATAGTTGCCCAGAACTGACAAAAAGAAAACCTTTGTTGTAGCCTTGCCTAAAGCAGGTGTTATAACAATCCACTCTTTCCCTCTCTCTCTAAATGAATTTTGTCACAGCCTTTCAGATTTTCCTGTGGTGATGAGCTAATGAAAGTAGATAGTACAATTTGTGCTGACCAGGTAGCAAGCGCCAGCTTCACAGCTGAGGATAGTTTAAAAAATAAATAAATAAAATATAGCATCATATCACTGATTTACCCATTACACAGCATTAATAGTGAGAGACCTTGGTGTGTTTATCTGTTTGTATTGGTGTGCATTTATTGAATTGTTTATGACAAGACTAATTGGGGTAATTGTAGACACCGAAATTACCTGTCAGCTATATGTAACCACACTCCCTTTCTTTCTGACAAATGATGACAACTGAGGGACCCCGTAGCATTACTCATGATGGCTTTTCGAGTGGTAATAAGGACAATAGGGGCCCCGGCTAATTTGACATGGACAGCCTTCACAACAAGAAGCCAGCTAAATGACTTGTCAGGAGGGGAAAGAAGTCAGAAAAGTAATGGAGTCCCCCATGGCGCTGTGACAGGGAGATGAGGCAATTTCAACGGAAAGTGAAAAGGCTTCAGTTTGTCAAGTATTTAGAACAATCAGAGAACAGCTAGAGGCTGGAACCTGACAATAAATTTGTGAACCATGGTAGCAGTTTCCTGCAGGTCAGTTACTTCATAATGGTCACGCAGCTCTCAGAGGGTCAAGACTCCTCCCACACTTCACTTTCACCCACCAGAGCCGGGTCACCTCACGCCTCTGCTCTGTCTTCCATGGAAGGAATAATGGGGAGGGTTATGGAGGCTCGGGAATGGAATGCTGGTGTGAGTTGTACACGCTGGAATGTTGGAGAATAAACAAACAAAAATCTAGGCATACAATGTGATGGTGCAAGCCCTGACACCAGGATGGTGTTAAGTCTCCCAAGATGAGTGGTAGTCACTGGATGGAGCCCCCGCAAACTCCTCTTATTTGCTGCTGGTTGGATACAAAATATTCCTCTACCTTTTGCTCTTGGACATCAACAATTATTTGATACCTACTCACATTGGAGCGGGCAGTCTGCACTCCTGAGTCCATCAATTCAAATACAAATCCCATCTAGAAACACTCTTACAGACATCCAGAAATAATTTTTAATCTGGGTACCTCGTGACGAGTCAAGGCAACACATAAAATTAACCATCACACTCAGTATTGAAATAGTCCAAGCAGTGCTGTCTGATAGAAATATATTGTGAGTCATGTATAATTATAGTAGTGTTAGAAAACAAAATTTAGTTGAGTTTAAAAAAAAATACTGAACTACTGCTAATGAGCTAAAAGATCTCTAGCAGCGCCTTTTCCTCTGATTTTATTAAGCAATATAATGCTAAGCTCTTATCAAGCCAGAAAATTGATGCATGAGGATTAAAATTTTCCACTGTACCCCATACCTCCAAAGCTGGAAGTAGCTTCTGACCCTAAGATGTGTGTGCATACTCAGTTATATCCAACTCTTTATGACCCGTGGACTGTAGCCCACCAGACTCCTCTGTTTTCCAGGCAAGAATAAAGGAGTGGGTTGCCATTTCCTCCTCCAGGGGATCTTCCTGATGCAGAGATCCAACCCACATCTCCTGCATGGGCAGGCATATTCTTTACCACTGAACCACCTGGGAAGCCTGGACCCTTAAGATGTTCTAGGCAGCTAAAGTGTTAAACAGTGAACTGATAATCTTAGAAGTTAGGTTGTCTTGAATTTCTGGGTTTTGTTTTATTAGGAACAGTCTCTACATTGTAGAAAAGCAAGTTTCTGAACTGAGTGGGGCACTTTGCCTCTCTGTGCCTCAGTGTCATTTTTAATAACATAAGGAAAGGCATGATCAAATTATGTAAAAATTGATTGCATGGTGTGTATGCATGTGCAAATTAGGCTATTTTTGTACAATTTAATATATATTATCCATATGCAACACTTTTTCTTCCCCTTCAAATCCTCATAAAGGCAGCAGTACATTTCATCTAGGGAATAGATCGATCTTCCCAGTTGGCGCAATGGTAAAGAATCTACCTGCCCATGCAGGAGACCCAAGAGATATGGGTTCGATCCCTGAGTCGGGGAGATTCCCTGGAGTAGGAAATGGCAACCCATTCCAGTATTTTTGCTGGGAAAATACATGGACAGAGCCTGGCGGGATACAGTCCGTGGGGTCACCAAGAGTTGAACACAACTGAGCATGTATCCACGCACACAAGGAATAGACCACCTTTGTGTTTAATAGGGTTTTTCTTTGAAGAGTTCAAAGCATTTAAGCCATGGATCTGTCTTTTTTAAGTCATCCAAAGAAAGAGTGCACTCTTTACACTCATTTGCACTGTTTTATCTTTTAAGTTTTTACCTTCGTGTGGTCTAAATGTGATACCGTATATCTTTTACCTGTTAAATTTCTTTGTATAACATAAAATACACAGTTTTCTGAATACTGTTAAACCTAACTGAATAGCTTGTCAAATGCCCTAACCATCAGTTCAGAAGGATTAGAAACCCACCAAGAGAAACGACCCATGAAAATGGTTTTTGTTTTTGCATATTTGGCGGGGGGGTGGGGGGTGGTGAAAGGATATTCTCTTTACATGCTATAAAAGTGGCTGCCTGTACATGCACTTCATTCCAGGGGTATTCAAGTTATTTGAGGGTTTTCTGTGTTTGGCTGGGGCTCTCTGAGAGCAAAATGAGCATTCCACCATACCAAGACCCAGGCAAGAGTGTAGGGATCCCAGCAGTGAGCTTAGGGACATCAGGGTCAAAGAACGAGCTCTTATACAAGGGGCTGAGATGGAGGCAGAAAAGAGGTGCCCTTGACCCCTGGATCTGTGCTCGCGAGTGCTCAGAGGTAGAATCTGGCTTCAAATGGCCAAGATTGTAGTCTACAGGTGTGTCCTTTTCGTAAGATGCTATCTGCTGATAGGAATTTTCCTTTTTGAATTTCAAGCCCATATCTAGGATGAGTCTTTCTCAAATTAGTTCCTCTTTGGAGATATTCTTATGTTCCTCACAAATGTTTGCTAATATTTTCTTCCTTTTGTGGAAGAAAGTTTTCTTTTAACTTCTATAAACATACCCAGCATTTGAAAAAATTATGCTTTTTTTCTGGTAATAATAATTATGCTTTTTTTTAATTCTAAAAATCAAAAAATTCCAAATAAGTAGAAAAGAACATAAAACATCATAATACCAATTTGTACATGTTATTACTGTTAACACTTTGACAAAATGGAATTATATTGTATATACTATTATATACTCGTATGTTCTCTTCAGAGGCTCTTGAGGTTGCTTTTCATGCGGGAGACCCGGGTTCAATCCCTGGGTCGGGAAGATCCCCTGGAGAAGGAAATGGCAACCCACTCCAGTACTCTTGCCTGGAAAATCCCATGGATGGAGGAGCCTGGTAGGCTACAGTCCATGGGGTCGCAAAGAGTCGGACACGACTGAGCGACTTCACTTTCTTTCTTTCCTTTCATGTATAGTGTGTATAGTTCTACTTCACCCTTTGTAAATAGGTTCCTAGTGCTTATATAGAACTATTACAATGTCTTTAGCCTGTTGTCTGTGAAGTGAAGTGAAGTCGCTCAGTTTAGTCTGACTCTGCGACCCCATCGACTGTAGCCTACCAGGCTTCCCCATCCATGGAATTTTCCAGGCAAGAGTACCAGAGTGGGTTGCCATTTCCTTCTCCATAACTGTCGTCTGTATGAATATTTAAGAAGTCATCATAAACAACACTGTGATGAACATCCTCATGATGAAATGAGTTAAGACATAAAAAACACAGTAGACTAATGTTTTTATTTTCTTCTGTCTTGTGAGATCTGCTCTCTTATAAATGGATAAAGCTATAGGGCGTCTGTATTTTCTGCATCTTGATGTGATGTTTAGTGATTGTTTTGGTTGCTCTTTTTAATATGCAATTAAAAGAGTCATTTCCGGGATGCCAAATGACTCATCCAGCTGTCTAGTAACATATAAGCAAACATAAACAAAGGTACAAAGTAACTTGTCCATATGCATTTGTTTTCTGCCCTGTGGTCTTCAGAGCTTTTGATTGATCTCTGAAGATATTGCACAGGCAAAAAAAGGTAACATCTTGCCTTGTAAAGATTCTGTATTTATCTACTACATAGAATCTTTAAGTGTTTATTCATTTCCCACCTCCATTCCTACTATGGACTTCATTGACCTCTAGAGCTTTTCCTTCTGTGAAGAGACTCACAAGCCCCAAATAAATGTGAGTTGTTATTATCATTACTATTAACTCTTCTTTAAATCACTTTTCACATTCATAATTTTTAGGATAATATGCAAATAATACAGCTCCCAACTCAGACCATGGAATCATAAAGGTGATACATAAAGATGATACGTATCTTAACCTGCCCATCACAGAAAGGGGGTAGCAATTTCTTCTCCCTCAAGTAGTGTAGGGGCATAGCCTTTTCTCAACACCCTGGCCCTAGTCAGATATCATCACTTTTTACATAATTAGATAATTTTTATGCTCTTATGTTTTACTTTCCTTCCTTTTGTTTCTATTCAGTGAGCTTGTATTTCCCTTTGTGACTCCTTGCCTCCAGTCACTTTATAAGGTATGCCTTCACCAGAGCTAAAGCTCTGATCATTAGAAAGTTGTGTGATACAGTACCTTCAGCCTCTGCTTATAATTCCAGATCATTCTGACCCTCAAGCTCTGGAATAGGTCATACTCTTCTCCTCTCAGGACACTAGATGTTTCAGATTATTCCAAGTGGGCCCCTGCCCTCTTCCGTGTGCCTTTGTTATAGCTGTCATTATAGATTGTTTCAGTTGCGCATATAATTGCTTCATTGCTAGTAACTGGCTTAATGTTGTCACAGACCTTATTGGCTCTTCTTACCTTAGATTTACATATAGCATCCCAGGGCTTTCTTTAGGGCATTTATCATTTTTCCTCCAAATGATCTGGTGACAGTGTACAGCTATTCAAGTTTTCATCAGCCAGCAGATGATATGGTCTTTCTTCTTTGCTGCCACAAGCCAGAAAAGCAACGAATTCGAGGGAAATGCTTTCATTACTGCACTTCAAGGAGGCTCTGTCAGGGAGTCAGGGAGGGAAGTTACCCGAAGTTGCACCACACTGACATGGGAAGATGCTCTCGTGGGCAGCCCCATCCCTTCGTGATGCCTGGAATGAAGGCACCTCATCATCATTCTCACAGTCCTGCTTTCATGCAGCCAGCTATACATCTTCTAAAGCCTGTTCCTTTCCCTCTTTGAGTCTTGCTCCATAGAAAAAAAAAGCATAGAGAATTTTACACGATACTAACTGCTACCGCTGTATATTGGATATGTAAGATTTTGTTATAGTTTCTTGAAGAAGCCCGTATTCACATTGGGAAAGGAAAAACATAAAATAGAGGTTGTCACCAATACCAAATGAGTGACCCTAAGGACTTCCCTGGTGGCTCAGTGGTAAAGAATCCACCTGCCAAGCAGGAGACTTGAGTTCAATCCCTGGAGAAGGAAGATCCCCTGGAGGAGGAAATGGCAACCCTCTCCAGTATTCTTGCCTGGGAAATCCCATGGACAGAGGAGCCTGGTGAACTACAATCCATGGGGTCGCAAAAGAGTCGGACATGACTTAGCCACTAAACAACAACAATAAATCTTACGGATCATATAACAGTCGTGAATAAGGAGTTTCTTACGTATAGAAAAGATTTTATGCATGGTCTTAGTTTCAGAGGCTGGTCCCAGAGTTTATCACAGCCATCAGGTGGCACATTTAGATTCTGTAGGTATTCTTGTCAGTAGGTCCAACCTGAGTTTCTGGTCTCTTATCTAGAGAGTAAATCAAAAATGGTCAGACTCCTAAAATGGAAGGATCTGAAAGTTTAGGGTCCACTGGACAAGCTCTACCTGGCAGGAAGAATGTCCTTGTGGTTAAGCATCCCTGAATTGTTTATATCTTTTCATTGCTGCTTTTTTCCCTTCTGCTTTTAAATTCTCCTGTCCTTTAAACTTGCAGCTTTTTTCTTTTGTTTACAAGTAGGTACTTTCTTTCTATGAGATACCTGAAAAAAACTTCTTGCAGCAGTGAGCCTCTCGGGTGCTAGCCACTTTCTAACTAGGTCTTCTTTGATCACCTGAGTGTCCTTTAAAGTTGTGAAGGCCTGTAAGATCTATTATTTATCCAGCAGTTTGGCTAAGTGATTTGTGGATGATTGTTGCTTATGCAGCCCTGCTCCATAAGTGCTGGCCACACTTGATAAAGTCAGGATGACTCTCATTTGGCTTTGTAAAAAGAGAGGGCTCCCTAGGACAGCTATAATACTCTTCCTGCCCCTGATGAAGTCTAGGGCCTCCCCTGACTGACCAGACAGCATAGGATCCAGTTTCTCTGGGGATCCTAAAGGCGTCACCCCGCCGCCCCACTTCTCTGCCATCAGCTGCACTATATCCTCCATGTGGTGGTGAGAAACCACACCAACTACCCCCTTTGATCAGGGAGCTTCCTTTCTTTCCCCATTGAGCTCAGGGAGCTTGGAGGTGACATCAAGTCTTGCTGGAGTCCTCTCCTCCCTGTGTGTGTTTTCTGTGTAAAGATCAGCTCAACTTCAGGCAAAGAATAAGCTTCTGGCTCCACCGAAAGTCAGGTTGTCTCTTAATTAGCTACTCCTTACAGCAGTTGTTAGTATACTAACAGTATACAACAGCTGTTAGTATAATGACAAGGACTTAGTAAGCCCTTGTTAGTTTAGAGGTGAGTATCCCCACCTGTCATGCGGGAGACCAGGGTTCGATTCCCCAACTGAGAGGAAATGCCAAACCTTTGTGCTTCCCTAGTGGCTCAGATGATACAGAATCTGCCTGCAATGAAGGAGACCCAGGTTTGATCCCTGGGTTGGGAAGATCACCTGGAGAAGGGAATGGCAGCCCAGAGTAAAGGTGTCTTTTGGGGCTTCCCTGGTGGCTCAGATGGTAAAGAATCTCCCTGCAATGTAGGAGACCCAGGTTCAATCCCTGGGTCAGGAAGATCGCCTGGAAAAGGTCATGGCAACCCACTCCAGTATTCTTGCCTGGAGAATCCCATGGACAGAGGAGCCTGGCGGGCTACCATCATAGGGTCACAGTCGGGCATAACTGAGCAACCACTTTTTCTTTCCACAGCAGCGGTGACTGCTCAGTGGTAACAGTACCAGAGGGAGGTGGCAGCAAAAGCCCTCTAAACGTATAGAATGTTCTGGGGCATCCTGTACAGGTCTGGTGACTCTCAGTGTCCATTCTCTGTATGTGCACCAAAACAGCCCCCCAGTTCAAGAAATCACAACAATAACTCACCCTCTTCACTCAGACTTCCAAAAAACAAACAAAAGAACATTGGGGTTGGAGGAGGGAATCAGCTTGACTGAATGCACACAGTGGAGTGTCCATTGTGTAAGTTGGTTTAGCTGATGTGATCAGTTAGCAAAGCCAACAAGCCAACTCAGGAGTCCATTGTGGACTAAGCCCCAAACAGCATTTTTACTTTTCTTTCTCTCATGATGTGTCACTGTGAAATCTGCTCCGTATAAATGCATAAAGCTGAAGCATCTGTATTTTCTGCAACATGATGTGACTTTCAGTGATGTTCTTATTTTATTTTTCCTTTTAATATTCAATTAAAAGAACTGTTTTCATGGTTCCAAATGACTCATTTATCCAGTTGTCTAATAACATATAAACACATATAAACAAAGGTAGCTTGTACATATGCATTTGTTTCCTGCCATCTAGTCCTCAGAGCTTTGGATTCAGCTCTTAAAGGTATTTAACTGGCAAGAAAAGGTAATGTGTTGTACTATAAAAATTACATATTTTTTCTGTTTCATAAAATCTTTGTGTTTACTCATTCCCTATGCATATTGTCACCCCAAGCTTCCACTGACATCCAGAACAAGCTTTCCCTTCTATAAAATGTTCATCCTCCGTAAATCTAGCCCTACTTAGACAGAAACTGCTAATTCTCCCCTGGTAACTGTTTTTCCCTTTCTATTTTAATAAAGAAATCCCTGGTTTGGGCTGGATATATCATCACCCAAAATAAAAACTGGCTCCCCTTGCAGCAATATGTACCCATATGGTTAATTTCTGGCAGTGAAATATAAGTCAAAGTGTCCTGTGCACCCTTGAAGAATAAGGGGGCCCCTGCTTTGCCGCTTGTGCCTTTGTGCTGACAAGAATGTAGACACGATGGTTGGCGCTTGGTAGCCTTCTTGGGCTTTTGGGCCCTGAGTGAAAATGGTATGCTGAAAAGAGTAATAATGTAGTGGCAGTCAAGGTCCCTGCTGGTTGTGCAGTCACCTTGCCAGCCTAGGACTGCCTCCCTTTGAGCTTGATTTACATAAGTGATAAATGCCCTTCTGTCTGGTTCAAGCTACCGATATTACAATTTTTCTTTAATCTGCAGCAGAACTTAATTCTAACCAATATGTTAGGTGAGGTGTGGGAAAAGAATTAGATCCATCACAAGGGAGTTTATATTGAAAATTATCAGAGCCAAAGCTTTAATCAGGACTTATAACTCTGCTGACAGTGTTCATGTATCTTCGGAGGCCACAGAAGAGTAAATGGATTACGATTGAATTCATCTAACATTGATTATTATAAGGAGTTTTAAATTCTACATTTTTTCCCAAATTATGATATTCGAAAATGAATATTTTTAACAACCTTATTGAGGTATAATTGATATACCCAGAATGCACATATGCATTTATATATACAAATTTGTCATTTTGGACGTGAGCAAGTCCCCTTGAAATCATCACTATATATCCATCACTTCCTAAAGTCTGCCTGTGTCCTACAGCTTTTCTTGTTTGTTTGTTTGTTTGTTTTCTAGTGAGAACACTTAGCCTGAGATCTACCCTCTTAACACATTTTTCAGTGCACAATACAATGTTGTTGACTATAGGCACAGTATTGTACAGCAGATTTCTGGAACTTACCTTGCATTACTGAAGCTTTATGCCCATTGAACAGCAGCAACTCCTCATTTCTCCCTGCCTCCAGCCCCTGACACCCACCATTATTCTCTCTACTTCTCTGATTTTACTGTTTAGAAACCTCACATAAGAGGAATCAAGGAGTATATGTCCTTGTGTGTGCTCAGTCGCTCGTGTCCGACTCCTTGTGACCCCCTGGGTCCTCTGTCCATGGAATTTTCCAGGCAGGGATACTGGCATGGGTTGCCATTTTCTCCTCCAGAAGATCTTCCCGACCCAGGGATTGAACCCACATCTCTGGCGTCTACTTCTTTGGCAGGCAGTTTACTACTGAGCCATCTGAGAAGCCCATTTGTCCTTCTGGGACTGACTTATTTCGCTTAGCATAATGTCCTGAGGGTTCATCCATGTTGTAGCCTCTGATAGGATTTCCTTCTTTTTTAGGGCAGAATGATATTCATTCCTTTGTTACATATACAACATTTTCTTTACTCATTCATCCATAGGTGGACAGTTAGATTATTTCCATATCATTGCTATTATGAACAGTGCTGCAGTGAACACGGGAGTGTGAATTTCTTTTTCAGATCTTGATTTGAATTCTTTTGGATATATACCCAAAAGTAGGATTGCTAGATCATATGGTAGTTTTATTTTTAATTTTTGAGGAACCTCCATACTGTTTTACATAGCAGCTGCACCATTTTCCATTTCCACCAAAAATGTACAAGAGTTCCAATTTCTCCACATCCTTGCCAACACTTTTTTTTCCCATACTAGTCATCCTAACAGGTGTGAAGTGATATCTCATTGTGGTTTTGATTTGCATTTCCTTGATGATTATTGATGTTGAACACCTTTTCATGTACCGGTTAGCTGTTTATATGTCTTCTTTAGAGAAATATCTATTCAAGTTCTTTGCCCATTTTTAAATTGAGTTATTTGTCTGTTTGCTACTGAGTTGTAAGTGTTCCTTACATATTTTGACTATTAACTGCTTATCTGATATATGGTTTGCAAATACTTTCTCCCATTCTATAGCTTGCCTTTTCATTCTGGTGATTGTTTCCTTTCCTTGGCAGAAGTTTTTTAGTTTACTGTAGTTCCCCTTGTCTGTTCTTTCTTTTGTTGCCTGTGCTTTTGGTTATAGATCCAAGAAATTATTCCCCAGACCAATGTCAAGAAACTTTTCCCTGTGTTTTCTTCTAGGAGTTTTACAGTGTCATGTCTAATGTTTAAAATCCATTTTGAGTTGATTTTTGTTGTATATGGTCTAAGATAAATGTCTCATATCATTCTTTTGCATGTGGATATCCAGCTTCTCCAATACCCAGAAATGAATCTATATTTTTAATTCTCAGAACTCACTCTGAGTCTTGAAAAAGCTTCCCTGCAAATGTGTTACAACTCAGCAGTTTGTTTGGAATAAAATTGTCATAGTCTGCTCTGTGTTCCCTGTGAAACGTAGATGTAGTATTGGGTTTTGTGAGTCAGACCCGAGCATGACGAGGATCAGCCATTCTGACCTGTTGGGAGGGATTGGGTTCCACCACCACCAGAATTTGCAGCCCATCCCCTTTTATGGAAGTGGCCTTCCAGAGTCACCCAGTAATTTCAAATCTGCTGAATTCTGGTTGTGAAAGAGCTATTTTAAGAGCGTTGCCACAGTTAAATGTTTATTAAGTGTTTATACACATATTAGTCACTGTGCAAACAGAGAAGCAGGTGGTCTCCCTGCTCCCACCTGTTCAGGTCACTGAAGCAGAGCCACCTGGAAAGCTTCACACAGTAATTGGACCTTCACCCTTCAGAACTCCACTTTCATTAAATTCAGCAATGAGGACTTTGACATCTCCTGAAATATCGTCTCCACATGCCCTTTGCTATTAGGTGTTAGCCTTTTGTTTGCCATGTAGCACAAACCTCAGATTCAAGTGTATTGCTGCAGAGGTAATACAGACAGCAAGGGAAGCCCTGTGGGGAACTTGAGAGAAGAGGCTGGTGAAATAGGTGCTTCTAATTTGCCTTGCACTGAGGAGCAAAGCTGCCTATAGGCCAGGGTTGGGGACTGGAAGCAAAAAGGACAAGAAAAAGAATAGAGGTATCTGGCAGCCTGGGAGAAAGCACCCAGAGTCTGGAATGAAGCAGTTTCCAGAACCCTGTGTGGGCCTCTGATGCCCAGGTTGTTGTTTTAACTCTGACTGTGTTCTTGTTGTTCAGTCACTAAATCGTGTCTGGCTCTGAAACCCCATGGACTGCAGCACGCCAGGCTTCCCTGTCCTGGATCGTCTCCCGGAGTATGCTCGAATTCATGTCTGTAGAGTCGGTGATTATGCTCTGGGTCTGTGTTAAAGTGAATTAGAGAGAGGTGGCCTGACATCTATTATGATAAATTTACAAAAGATAGAAGAGAGAGAAATTATATCCAAAGTACAGAGTTGGGGATCAACCCCGAGCCTTCTGGTCATGGCCATAACAAGCCCCACACTACCCTAAAAATTGTAGCTAATGTTATTATGCATTTCATTAGCACGTTGCATTTCTTCCGTCATGAGGTAGGGTTCTCCAGAAAAACAAAACTAATAGAATATATGTGTGCATATAGTAAGAGATTTATTTTGAGCAACTGACTCAGGCAGTTGTGGGGACTGGCAACTCTGAGACTCATTGGGCAGGACAGCAGGCTGGAAACTCAGGCAACAGTCAAGATTGCAGTCTTGCATCTGAAATCTTTAGAGCGGGCCAGATGCCTGGAAACTCAGATGGGATTTCTATGTGAGAGTCCTGAGGCAGAACTCCTTCCTTACTGGCAAACCTCAGTTTTTGCCCTCAAAGCTTTCATCTGATTGGGTGAGGCTCACCCACATTATAGAGGGTAATCTGTTCCACTTAGTCAACTGACTGTAGATGTAATCACATCTACAAAGTACCTTCACAACAACACCTAGATTTGTGGTCAATAAAAGAATTGGGCATCATAGCCTAGCCAGGTTGGCATATAACATTTCACCAGCACAGGTATAGGCTATTGTCTACGTTTTACGTTTTACATGATGAAATATGAGGGTTAACTTCGTATCTTTCTCAAGGTTATTGCTCAAAGGGCTCAGCCGTCTGACTTTGGAACCCAACTCTCACCCAGATTGCTGTGCTGCCTCCCAAGAACAGAGCCCTGGTAGTGGGAGATTGCTGAGGGTGGGGGATGGCATTTGCTCTGAGGGCTGAGAAACTATGGGGTAAATCATGTTGCAGTCGGGGCTTCCCTGGTGGCTCAGTGGAGAATCCACCTGGCAGTATCGGAGATGCAGGGTCAATCCCTGGGTCAGGAAGATCCCTGGAGAAGGAAATGGCAACCCACTCCAGTATTCTTACCTGGGAAATCCCATGGACAGAGAGGAGCCTGGTAGGCTACAGTCCACCGGGTCTCAAAGAGTTGGACATGACTTACAACTAAACAACAACAACATTACAGTCAGCTGATATATCAGGATACCACCAGCAATTTTCAAAAGCTCTTTTGACCTATTGGGTCCTCATTAGGTAAATGTAGAGGGTGAAATAAACTGTGTCAGGAGAGAGCCTATTTCCTTTCATCTCCCCACTTCTTCTCCGTTGTTTTCTCCCTTCAAGTCTTTCATCTCTTCCCCAGTTAGCTTGCTTTATTTTCTGTTTTTCTCACCTTTCCCTCTTTATATCCTTTTTTTAAATTACTTAATCCTGAAGAATTTAAAAAGGGAGGGAAAAGGGATTTATTAGATCTAATTTTAGCTGCTTCTGATATCTGTTGTAGCAGTTGTGGCTTGAATGGCGGGAAAAGGAAGGAAGGGAAGAAAAACTGCAAAAAAAGAGAATGAGAAGGAAGGAGAAGGAAGAATAAGGAAATTCAGCCTTAACTCCCTGCAAAAGGCAACCTCTTTCTGATTACTTTTGACGGTCTTGTATTTAAGCATTTGGCACATTAGAATCACCTGATACCTAAAACGTGCTGTGCCCAGACTATGTAAGTCAGCATTTATGCGTTGGAACCAGTGCTGGTTAAAACTCTCTACATGATGCCAATGAGCAGCCCAGTTTGAGAACCAGTATTACAAAATATTACCCCTGAGACTACTCCCTGGTGATTGGGAGTCACAGTAGCAATTGCCTCTGGGAAGGACATGGGGTTGATGAAGACTAAGAAAGAAACCTGGAGTGTTCTATATCTTATTCTGGGTGGTGCTTAGTTGATATTTTTGCATTTTGTATTCCTTATTGTATTTCTTGGACTCATAGCTCAGTCAGTAAAGAATTCACTTGCGATGCAGGAGGCTGCCTGTGATACAGTGGACTGGGGTTCAATCCCTGGGTCAGGAAGATCCCTGGAGAAGGAAATGGCAACCCACTCCAGTATTCCTGCCTGGGAAATCTCATGGACAGAGGAGCCTGGCAGGCTGTGTTGCATGTGTATCAGGGCCTCACTGTGCCAGGCTCAGGACACAGGCACGCAGTGGTGGTGGTTGGTTCCTGCTGAGATAAATGTCATCACCTGTCAGGGTTGCTCAAACCAAGATTGGCCGGAAAATGGGCTGTCTCTGTGGCTAGGCTGTGTTGAAGGAATAGAGGACTCTACTATGTGTTGATTTCTCAACTTCACTCTCGGAGGATGGCTTTTCCAGTCTTCTCCCTCAATCCTGGGAGCGCCATGTTCTGATGACATCTGTAATACCTCCAATTCCAAAAATGATTTGGTTCCAAGAGGAGGTCAGTTATTTGAAGGTATTGTTTTAAAGAGTGAATTGATTCCTAAAGTAGGAAAGATTCATCTTATATAACTCAGAATGCATTATAATATTGGGTCGGCAAAAAAGTTCATTCAGGTTTTTCCATAAGATGGTACAGAAAAACCCAAACGAATTTTTTGGCCAACCCTAGATGATTACAAACTGGCTAGTATATCAGCATTATAGTGATAATGTGAGTGGTTCTCTCCTGCCCTCCCCTGCTTTGTCATTACATGTATATTTCATCTCCTAGTCTTCAGGTAGACTTAGAATCAAGAAGCTCCTTAACTCTTCATGCTGTTTTCAGAATTTAGACCTCCCAAAAAATTCCAAACGTGCTTTTGCTGTCTGATAAGTGCTCTTGCAACTTCTCTGACTTCGATAGCCACAGGGATCTAATGAGTTGGGCTCAGGTAAAGAATGAACCGTGAACTTCCTGATGTTCAAGCTGGTTTTAGAAAAGGCAGAGGAACCAGAGATCAAATTGCCAACATCTGCTGGATCATGGAAAAAGCAAGATAGTTCCAGAAAAACATCTATTTCTGCTTTATTGACTATGCCAAAGCCTTTGACTGTGTGGATCACAATAAACTGTGGAAAATTCTGAGAGAGATGGGAATACCAGACCACCTGAGCTGCCTCTTGAGAAATCTGTATGCAGGTCAGGAAGCACCAGTTAGAACTGAACATAGAACAACAGACTGGTTCCAAATAGGAAAAGGAGTACGTCCAGGCTTTATATTGTCACCCTGCTTATTTAACTTCTATGCAGAGTACATCATCAGAAACGCTGGACTGGAAGAAACACAAGCTGGAATCAAGACTGCCAGGAGAAATATCAATAACCTCAGATATGCAGATGATACCACCCTTATGGCAGAAAGTGAAGAGGAACTAAAAAGCCTCTTGATGAAAGTGAAAGAGGAGAGTGAAAAAGTTGGCTTAAAGCTCAACATTCAGAAAACAAAGATTATGGCATCCGGTGCCATCACTTCATGGGAAATAGATGGGGAAACAGTGTCAGACTTTATTTGGGGGGGGCTCCAGAATCACTGCAGATGGTGACTGCAGCCATGAAATTAAAAGACACTTACTCCTTGGAAGAAAAGTTATGACCAACCTAGATAGTATATTCAAAAGCAGAGACATTACTTTGCCAGCAAAGGTCCGTCTAGTCAAGGCTATGGTTTTTCCAGTGGTTATGTATGGAAGTAAGAGTTGGACTGTGAAGAAGGCTGAGCACCAAAGAATTGATGCTTTTGAACTGTGGTGTTGGAGAAGACTCTTGAGAGTCCCTTGGACTGCAAGGAGATCCAACCAGTCCATTCTGAAGGAGATCAGCCCTGGGATTTCTTTGGAAGGAATGATGCTAAAGCTGAAACTCCAGTACTTTGGCCACCTCATGCAAAGAGCTGACTCATTGGAAAAGACTGATGCTGGGAGGTATTAGGGGCAGGAGGAGAAGGGGACAACTGAGGATGAGATGGCTGGATGGCATCATGGACTCAATGGACGTGAGTCTGAGTGAACTCCGGGAGTTGGTGATGGACAGGGAGGCCTGGTGTGCTGCTATTCATGGGGTCGCAAAGAGTCAGACATGACTGAGCGACTGAACTGAACTGAAAGAATGAGAATGAGGTTTCTCTCCTTCCTCACCAACAGCATTTGACTCTGGGAGGTTTTTGAGACCTGGGATTGTTGTTCCCACGGTGGGTGGGACAACCTACCTGCTCATTTGTCCCTAGACCAGTGCTGCACAAAATAACATTCTGCAGTGATGGAAATAGTTTATATCAATACTGTCCAACACAGGGACCACCAGCCACGGATGGCTAGTGAACACAGAAACACGGCTAGCATAACTGAGAAAGTGAATTTTAACTGTGTTTAATTTTACTCTTGACTTTGATAGCATAATCGGATGGCGTACCGAAGTGGACAGCACAGCTCTAGCTCTGAGGTAGAAGAGCTTCTCTTTCTGACATAAATAGATGCGACATTCTAAGGTTATCCAGAGAAGATCAACTGGACTCAACCCTAAAATGCGGGATAAAGTATTTCCAGACAGAAAAAAACAACAAATACGAAAGTATTGGAAAGCTGGCCCAGTCAGAGAACTGCATCTGATTCTCTGTTGCTGGATATTAGTGTTGGGTTGGTTGGGAAAGTAAGTGGTAGGAAGTAAATTCTCTGAGAAGCAAGATCCTAAAGAATCTTGTAAGCCGCAGCAGGAGGCTTGGGCTTCACTCTTGAAAATGTGTATCAAAGGGTATGATGAATGGTCTGGTATGAAAACTCATTCCGCAGGTAAGCCTTTCAGCTTATCTGGCCAGGGGAAAAACCTGCTGGTTGTTGAAGGTTCTCCTGCAATCCCAGCTGCTGCTCTCAGGTTGTTTAAGAACTCTGACAAGCAGTCATCTGTGCCACTTGGCAGTACCTCCAGGCCTTGGCACCTCCAACAGCCACTTCCTGAACACCAGGAGCCCAGATTGGCATGAAATGTCTTCCTGAGGTTGAACTGGAAAGAGATGCCCTAGGGATCTCTGCAGATGATGCTGTGCAATACTGGGAGCTGGGAGGAGCTGGCTCTGGGACCTGGATGAAGGGGCAGAGGGGTTACAACCATAGTCCCTAAGATAACTGGAAACACAGGGTTTAAATTTAGATGAAGGATCACCCCAGTTCTCCTCAAATACTTCACTAGAGCTAGAAAACTAGACATCATACAAATAAAATAAAACTTCTACCTTCTCTGGGTTCCCTCCCTCAATTAAAAAGTTTAGCTATTTGGAGGGGAAGTCTTTGCATCATGGGTTTTTCCTATACTAAAATTTTGAAAGTAATTAAAAACATTGATTTTCATGGACCTTAAACATTCTAAAATACAGTGAGCCATAGATTAAAGTTTTCCCATAGCAAAGAAGTGTAAGTTTTACTCTGAAAAGTAAAAAGCAGGGCTTTTTTGTTGCAAAGATTGTCATAATCTATGTTTTTCCGTATTAAAAAAAAAAGATACTACTGTGCTGTTGGGAGTTGTTTTTGTTTCGCCCGGATCTCTGATACCTGCTTTGATTTGAATTTGGTTGATAAACTTTGTAGTATGTTTGAATCTTACAAAGACTGTGGGTTTTGTAGACTTCCTCAGGTTCATGGTGACTCAGACCATCTTACACTCCTAGTGCTGATTTCCAGGAGAAACAAAGTGAGAACCAAAAAGAAAATAAATCTGCCCCGTTATTAAATTTGTGGTCCCGATGCCTGCTGTTGTTACTACTGTAACAGCCAGGGGTTAAACTGTCAGTTTGACAACTTGTAAAGCTCTTTATCATAGAAAACAAGAAAAATCAATGCTGAATTACCTCAGGAATATTATTGATGACCTAAATGTCATTTTCTGTTTTTATTACTTTTCATTGTATTTAGCTTGTAATTCAAACTGCTTTCTAATTAATTTGGTTTGGCTCAGTTGGAAATAGAAAAAGCTAACTATCTAATAGGTGACATATGTCACAGAAAAACCTTACAACACCCCTTCTTCCCCAAGATCAATCAGCCATGAAACAACTTACCCAACTTTTGTTTTTCTAGCAAATTCTTAAGAAATAACAATAAAATTAAATTTGTCTAGTCCAAAGAACCGGGGAGAAACATGAATGAGCCCAAGTGACCTGAAAGCCCAGTTTTATCTAGCTATAATCTCTTTCCTAGCTGTTAAAATATCCCGAAGCACTCGATCATGTTGCTTTTTCATTTCAGAGCCATGTGTTGTCTTTTCCAAGTGCACATGGTCCTGATTTGAACCGCGAGTTCCCTGGCTGTTAAGCAGAGCTCTCGGCTGGCTCCGACCAGGTCTCGGGTAGGTCAAAGGCCGAGAGCCTACATCTTGGTTAGATCTTACCCTCATGGAAACCAGAAGCCTGGGTCAGGGCAGCGGTGCCTGGGCCAGCCCCTGATTAGATTAGGTCTACATTTATCAACTACACAGAGAGTACACTTAACCTTTCAACTCCAGAGTTTAGATGTATCTTTATTTTCAAATGAAAAGGTGAATGGTATCCTGCCAAAGTCTTGGTCCAATAGCAATGGAGTATAACATACAGCTTTTTTAAATTTCGTCTACTACCAGCTTTAACCAGCAGCAACATGTAAGCATTTTATCTGTTTTCCAAATTTCACAAGTATGATATTTTGACATTTATAGAAAACTACTTTATCATTTTACACCCCTTTCATTTTTTATAGGAATTTAATGTTTGTCTTTGGTTTCTATGTAGCTTTATCACTATTTGTTCATTCATTTAGATTGAGACTAGAGCTACTCTATCAGTGAATAATAGATAGGTCCGTATCATGAAAATCCATATGTGGAAGGAGCTGTAAACTACTTTTATTATTTTTTTTTTGTAAACTACTTTAAAAAATCTGATTTTTTTTTAATTCCCCTAAGGATTTGGCTTAAATATTGCTTTGAAATGGTATTTCTTCAGAATTGTATTGTTTGATTCTCTGCAAAGTTGTCTCACTTCCAATGAGACATATTAAATAATACAGTTTGAGAATGGGTTTTTACAGTTCTATTGAGTCACTTTTTCCTGAGGAGCCTTTGATGCCTATGACTGCTGGGCAGTCTTAGCTCACAGATTCAGGGTCTTCCAGGGGTATCCATTGTCCCCCAGTTCTCTGTTGGAGAAATTCCTAAAACAATAATGGTAGTGATGAGACCAGACATGGGGAATGGTCTGAATCCACTAGAAGGGCCCAGGCCTCATTGTTCATTCAGGTATTCACGAACTCCTTATTGAGTGTCTCCTATGTTCTAGGGACCTGGGCTTGGGTCAGGTAGTGGATAAAAAGTCCTGCTGTCTTGGAGCTAACTTTCTAAATTCTTCAACATCAGTATCCCTGTCTTGTGCCAACACAAGGTTGTATGCAACTGTGCATTGTGACCTGCAAGATACAGTTACTCTTCATTTTAAGAGGATTGCTTTTCTTGTCATCACAGTGTTTCTGCAATCTGCTTGTTCAGTTAAGTAAACTCATTTCATGTGTCTTTTATAGAATTCCAGCCCAGAATGTGGGTTCAAAGAGGGGAAAGGCTGTGAAGGACTTTTCAGAGAAATAATAATTTCCCAAATAAAAGAAAGATAAAATGAAATAATTTGAATTATATTGCAAGTGGGCCATTCACCTCAACATAGTGGTCTCTTCTTTTTCTCATTTATGTGTAATCTGAATCTTAGAGCCATTTGAACTTTGATTGTTTGGTCAGTTCACTTTCATTCTGAAATAATTTTTTAAAATATAGGAATTTCATTTAAAAACTTAGTTTCAAAAACTGTGTGAATCATTATTTTTACCTTGATATTTTTGATGCCAAATTTCTGGTCTCAAGGTTGTATCATTTTAAAGATTATTCTGAATTTTTATATTTACCATAGAAATAACTATATCAGCAGGAAGCATCATCTTGATTGTCGTCAATAAGCACGTCTTTTATGGCACTTAATTTACTAAATATGTATTTGATAGACTAATAAATCAATAACATGTGTTGAGCAATCAGTATAAATAGAATACAAATATTTTCATAATTGTGGCCAAAATTAGTGATGGGGGAAATGAATCCATTTAGATTAGACTATTAGATTATTTTTATAATTTATAATAAAATATATAACCTGAACCAGTCCAGGTTCAATGCATGAGACAGGGTGCTCGTGGGTAGTACACGGGGATGACCCAGAGGGGTGGGATGTGGAGGGAGGTGGGAGGGGGGTTCAGGATGAGGAACACATGTACACCCGTGGCAGATTCATGTCAATGTATGGCAGAACCACTACAATATTGTAATTAGCCTCCAATTAAAATAAATAAATTTATATTTTAAATTTTTATTGATTATTATATTTATTTAATTATTATTATACTTATTTGATTATTATATAATTATTATATTATTTTTATAATTTTCTCAGTTTTCAATAAATACCTACACCTTCACAAACTACCAAAGTCACTTTCTCACTTCGATCATCTAATGTTGAACAGCCCTTTTTGAGCTACTCTGTTGATTGCTAGATCGATTGGAAAATAATGGTCCAACCCCCCTTTTACCCTGGTTTTTCAGAAACCTATTTTATATTTAAGGGTTATCAGCATCTAGCTATCAAGACCACCCACTATTGACTTTCCAGACATCTGATCAACATTCAGATAACATTTGTTGAGCTCCCACTGCGTACCAAGCTCTGTTCTAGATTACTGAGTCTGTCTTCATATTTTTTAGGGTGACTGGAAAAGTATGACTCATGATCTAGATAATTCTACTGGGGAGTTGGCATTGGAACTGGAGGCCTCTGAATAACTCCTCTGGGTCTTCACATGCTTCATATTAGAATATTCCTGTCCCTTGTAGCGAGAATGCAGCATTCTGAATGCTCCAAGAGGAATCCTGAATACCAAATACCAAGCAAGTTACCCCAGCCCTGGCTTGGACTGTTGAGACCTGCATCACTTTCATGTGCATTTTCTAGGTTATTGGTTTCATTACCATCTTTCTGCTGCCTCTCACCCACTGCTGTTAGAAGTTTTGAAGCTGCTGAGCCCCCCAGAGTCAGACTGGGGATATAACTTGAGGAAGTAGAGAGAGATGTAGAGTCCCTGAGCTCTCACAGTGCTACGTGGAGACTGAAACTCCTTTTTCTCGTTGTTGGTATTTAAAATACTTTAGCAAGATTCCTTTCTGCATGAGGCTCCTTTCCACATTCATATCTTTTGCAACCATTTTCTCCCCCTCCTTGTACTTTTCTCTATAGAGAAATAGTATCTATGAGACTTGATTGTGAAATGTTTCTTAGAATTAAATCAATAACACTTTAAGGTTTTCCGGCTTAATTTGTATATATTTGTCTTGCAATATAGTACCCATCTCTCCAGCATGCAATTTTGTAGTTGTTTGGATGTTGGTTTCGGGGTGGGAGGGGAGGAAGTTATATTTTTAGCTACAGTGATTCTCTTTGTAAATGGTGTACACTGTAGTCTGTCCTCCAGTTGATTTACTGCATATGGAACCAACTCACTCTTAAGTACACTCTACAATTTCAGTGGTTTACAAAACCAATAAAAATATAAAATGCTGAAATAAATATTTAAGATTCCTTTTCTGCATTGCACTGAAGATATGATGAAAATAAATTTTAAAAGAAAGTATTTGCACTTGAGGAATTCAGGTAAAAGTCATGAAGCTATAATTAAAAGCAGAGTTGTAGGGACCAAGTAAAATTTGGGAGAGATGATTAAACTTTACTGTTCATCTTATTTTTATCTTATATTCATTTAAACAAAGCCAATCTTGATGGCCTATAAAATATACCATATGTTGTCATTTAAAAATAAAGTTCTGTATTGAAGTTTAGTATGTCTATCCTGAGGCTGTATGCCACCACTCCCTGCATCAGAATCCTTCTCAACACAGGGCTTCAAGGAAGCCCTGCGAACCTATTTTCTGTCTCAGTTTTAGATACATCTGCAGCCTTTCTCCTCCTTCATGACCCTCAGCTCTAGCTGGGACGGTTGTCTTATTCCCTTATACATATGCCAGACCCTTCCATCAAAGGCCATCTCACAACCCATCTTCTACTTAAGTCCAGCTTCTTTCTTCAGTGTTCAAAGCACATTCCCTACACAGATACCGGAGCAGAAGTGGAGGGCAGGATGAATTGAGAGATTAAGATTGACATATATACATTACTGTGTATAAAATAGATAGCTAGTGGGAAGCTGCTGTACAGTACAGGGAGCTCAGCTCAGTGCTCTGTGATGACCTAGAGGGGAGGGATGAGAGGTGGGTGGGAGGGAGGTCCAAGAGGGGAGGGGATATATATATATATATACACATATATCTGATTCACTTCGTTGTACAGCAGAAACTAAAGCAACATTTTAAAGCAATTATATTTCAATTTTTAGAATTTTGAAAAATAAAAAGCCTTTCCTGGAGACTGCAGCCCAAATGGAGAGCTTAGTGTTTCCCAAACCTGGCTGCACATCAGAACTAATAGAGGCACTTGTTTCATCTCTAACTTCCTCCAGACCTACTAAGTCAGACCCTCTGGGTTTGAGACCTAGGAAAAAGCATTTTATCAAGCTCTCCAGCTGATTCTGATACAACTACCTAATATTCTCCCTTGATGTTTTGGGGGCCACTGGTGTAAAGAATCAGTAATTCTGGAGTTTGTTGGACCTAAGTTCAAATTTTAGTACCTGCCAAGGTGCTCAGGTTACCAGACCTCAGTGGGACTTAGGTCCAGCAGACTACAAAATTATAATCTCTTTCTCAAAGAACTTTCTGGGGGAAAACCCTGATGCTATACAGGTTTAAGAAACCACCCAGCTAAGTTGATACATTGGATAGTTTGAATATAGTAGTCTGAAGGTGGTCTAGTGAAACAGGCTGCCTTCCTGAGTGGCATATGGTAGCCAGTCTCTCTTTGTGTGTGGTCATACTGTACTGAGTATCCGCAGTGTTCCCCTCTCTCCCCTTCTTTAAAGTGCAAATAAGGTTTACTGTCTTTGATCCAGAACTGGATTCCAACTGGAGAGGGAGTCTTGATTTCCTACGTGCCGGAGCACTCCACCCATGGTGAGTCAAGATATGGGACTGTTTGTGCCAATAGGGGACCTGAAACTATTTAGACAATTTAGAGATTTCAGTGTCATTTAAAGAGGATTTTCCTTTTTTTTTTTTTTCATTCAGAAGAGAACTGTAGAGTCTTAGAACTAGAAGGAGCCTCAGAAACCATCTCATTCAGCCCTCTTGTTAGTTCTTAGTGAGTTAGTGCCAGCAAATGCTTAGATCAGAAAATCTCGTTAGCTCACCAGAATTAGTTCAGAAACCTTCAAATTGGACATGTATAAGCCAAAATTATACAGCATTTTAAATTGTTTTAAACTGTAAGTTTAAAATGGTTACAATCATTTTTAGTATAATTATATTGACTAGTATAGATTGCTTTTAGAGATGGATTTCTTTACAAACTACCATATTTAGACAATGCCTCCTCCCCTACCTTCTCCCTACAGCTTTTGAAGAGGAATCCTCTTCTCAACCAATAGGCTGATTTGATTAACAGCAGTGAACAACTTAGAAGACTTAGTCATAATCAACCTCATTTGCAATGAGAAAAAGAAAATATGTTTGTTTCTTACTAAGCATTTATTATGAGATGGACCCTGGACCTGTGCTTTTATATACATTAATTCTGTGGATATCATTTATTAATCCTTACAGCCATCCTCAGAGTAGATATTATTATTTCTGTTTCACTCATAAGGTAACTGAGGCCTGCTTAAAGTCAGATAACTGCTAAGTGGCTGAGCATGGGATCCAATCTAGGTCCAACTCGAGGGGTTCTAAACAGCAATTAATGATATTAGACCATGATTTAGCCTGAGGTTCCTAAAATTTTGAGTTAAATATTGATTAAAACTATGAACTTTCTCCCCTGTATAACTTTGTACACATGCAAAATTTTGCCTACGAAATTGACCCTTAAAGAGCAGGGGTTTGAACTGTGGAGGTCCACTTAGAGGTGGATTTTTTTTTGAGTCCATGAATACAGTGCTATGGTTTACCGTCCGCAGTTGACTGAATCTGCAGATAAGGAGGGCAGACTGTGGGACTTGAACATCACAGGTTTTGGTATCTGTGGCAGGTCCTGGAACCAATGGCCCATGGATACATAGGGTCGATTGTAGTTTCAGAAGATTCAGACTCCCTGAAACCCGTGCTACCCAATGAGTACAAACCTCCAGATTCGGCTTGACAGTAAAGATTGTTAACTAATTACAAGGTAAATAAACAATTTCCTCATGTCCTTCACATATTGATTTTAGCATCTCAGATAGGAATAGGAAGGGGTACTCTAGTTAATTCTGTGAATGTATTCCATTGGACTTGGATATATGTTACAACTGGGAGTTCACATTCCTCTTTTGGAGTGAGCAGTGACACCATTTTTTTAGATTCCTTTTTTGGGTTTTTGTTTAGAAATCATGCTCTCACACTCACTTTTGCAAATATAAATAATAATAGTCACAGAATTTTAAAAACAATAGGGCCAAGAGGTACCTGAGAAATCATCTAGTACAGTCTTTCACAGAGGAGATAAGAAAGTCTCTGGGACTCTCTCAAGGTCACACAGCCACTTAGTCAGGGTCGAGCTTGGAGTCCCAGTGCTTTTCCTATTGTATAGACTGAAATATTAGTTCATGGCAAACATATTCAAGGAAATAGCAGGTACCCATTTTGTATCTTGAGTCCATTCCTTTCCAAACTGCTAAAACATGTTCTTGCTTGACTGAAAATAAAACAGTAACAAGAGATTTAGCACAAATATTCATTTCAGTCCTATTAAAGTTCAGGTAGAAGCTGAACTACACATTCAGGAATGTAGCCTGGAGCCAAGAGCCATGATGCCATAGTGAGATTGGGAATACTGGCCTGTTGGATGGACCTGTAGTCTGGGTTATCAGCTCAGTGGTTTTACTGAGCTCAGTTACTCCTTTGCATTTAACCCATGAACACTTATTGGGCATCAGACTGTGTGCAAGGCCATATGCTGGCCCTTGGAACATGGGGACACCTAAGATCCAATCCCTGTTGTCACAAAGATCTCAGGCATTGTGGGGAACCAATATAGCTCTTAATCCCAGAACATTTTACTCAGTGAAGGAGAGAGCATACTCAGTGTCATTCATGTTCCAGACAGCATCTTGGAGGCATTCCTCCTTAGAGAAATGGCTTAGTTCCTCAAAGGTTTTCTCCTTGGAGGAAAATATTTTCAGTTTGTGTTAGCAGAGTATTGGCTAGGATACATAGTTTTTCCTTCAACAGCAGTTCCTCTTCCAGAAGTAGTCATAGATCAAAACCAGACTAATTAAGAAATAGGAGCTGGTTTTCTTTCACAAGGCCAGTCATTACCAACCCTGGATTTTCAAGGTTGTCTCCAATGATCTTAAGGGACATTGAAAAATTCCCAGAATAAAAGTAATTCTCATTCCCCGTAATTTATAACCCAAATACATATAAGGATTACACACCACAGTAAAAAGTTAGTGGTATGGCAAAAACAAACTATACAAGAGAAGCTGGACTCCCAAAAGTGGGTGGGTGGGGTTATTCTGTTAGGTCAGCAAAAATGTGATGATGTAGCCATTAACAACCATTCACCTTTTACAAGAAAATGAATATAAACTACATCTTAATACTACTTATTCACTTCTAGTCAATCATCACTCTCAAAGTGAACTAATCATTCAACATATTGGTTCTTGTTTTAAGATGATTCTGTATTAAGCTGTGACATGGTAGTGGCATTTTCAGATTTTAAGTTTTTGTGATATTTTAAGTTGTAAACAACTCTTTCAAACCAGGAGAGAGAGAGAGAGCATGAGCAAGCACGATTGTGTGTGTGTTGATATGAACAAACGTATGCAAGAGTTTTTCATCAGGGATTTCTCAATGCATTATAATGCAAATTGCATTTTTAAACCAGCCAAACTATTGATGGCTTTATTGAATGGAATAATTTATTTCATAAGTATTTTAGTCAGATGACATTTCATCATCAAACAACAGTAAACACAATAGCCATTTCCCATAAGACTATTCTCTTGAGCCAAGGGCTTAAAAAAGAAAATAAAACTTGCCTTGTTCCAAACATGGCATTGTACTAAACAGTTGTTTATTTCACTAGAAAAGAAAAGAGTTCTGCCAGCCAGACGTGGTGGACCAGAAAAACATACCGCTATGTCAGATCATCCCAAGAAATCTCCATTTTTTTCTTCCTTTCCTAATAATGTTTGACAAGTAGAGATGAATTTTTAAAATCCAAGTCTCTTTTATGCCATTCATTGGGATAATACTATAAAATCTCTCCTCGGGTGCTCAGAGTATTACAACATCAATGACCTGTCAGCAGCTGCATACAGTTTTTCTTTTTAAGACTGTGTAAAGCTATGGTTAAATTCTAATTTTCTAAAATAGGTTTAAGTATGGGGCGAGCCAAAATTAGGTGTACTTTTCTTGCTAGAAATCAGACCACAAATTGCACATTGTACTTACAAAGATGATTAAGGCGGTCCAGCCGCACACCAGCAGTTCAGCAGATTAATTGGAGCATGCAGATTTGTGTAAAAACATATGTTGGGACTGGTGAAACCTATTTTTTTTTAATGCTGTTCAAAAGTTTTTTTATATTTTTATTTCAAGTTCCACTGTGTAATTTGTACATTATCTAATTCTCCCCTAAAAGTCTCAAATTCATATATGCCAGGGGTCCAATATTTAGGCGTTTTTGTCAAAATGGAAATGCCTTATTGGTATCTTTCTCCCAATTAGCTGGTGGCAACCTTTTTCACTTAGTAAACCTCAAAGTGTTCATTATTTTAAAATTGTTGCATGATGAAACCAGAGCAACTTGTTTAAACAAGGCATAGACTTGGGAGCCAAATGGAGCTGGAGCCTTTGAGCCCTGACTCACAAGGACATATAGTGAGCACTTGGGAAATATAAGCTGGAATTTGCTGGAAAATGTGAATTAAGAATAACTCTCAAAGATTTGAGATCAAGTATGCAAAGTGCCTGGCAGAGTGCCTGGTGCTTAGCGGAGAGCTCAGTGTAGCGTGGGGAGGAGGGTGGAAGTGGTGGCTGAGGCGGCCCAGTGGAGGATGATCGTGGTAGCTCTGTGTGTGGTGGGAGTGAACTTGGATATCTAGGCAATTAAGTCAGTTATTTCAGAGGGAAAAAGTCAGAGTCTAGCAAGCGGTACTCACTTAAAGCAGCTGTGAAGAGCTTCACATGTAAATTTCTTGCCGTGTTCCTAAGATGCAACAGTCACTGCAAGGTTCAACAAACACTGGTCTTGGTGCCCTTATATGCTTAAGACTATGTCTGCTCTAAAGTTTTCTGTTGCTCTTATTATATTTACTTTTCAGCAGTGAAAAGGAATCTCTCATTCTGTGGCTAAAATCCCAGTCTCTCATGAAGTTTATTATTGTTGGAATTTAGCTGGATCTCATCTTAAACAATGCTTAAATCTTGAGTTATCCAGTTTCGGCTTTCCCTTTGGTTCTGTTTGGTAAGTAAATCCCTCCTTTGTTTCTCAGTTTCTTCACATATTGGGTATCTCTCCTCCCCTCTGCTATGTTTCCCTGCAGTCCCATAAACATAATTGTTGCACCATGGCGACTCTTGTAGAAATAGGCTGGAGTTCCTGTAGACACCACTTTCAAGATAGTTCCATGCTTCTTTCTTGGTACTGCAAGTGGGTGACTTCCCACCCAAGTGAAACCAGCAAGTACTGCTAAGTGCTGTTTTATTTGGACTGTAAGGAGATTGGGTTATCTTTCTGAATGATCTATCGGATTGAGTCCAGATGTCAGAGTACCATCCTGTAAAGTCTAGTTTGCTTGCACATATTCACCAAAAGGGGACTCTGTGATTCTTTCCTTTGTATATTTCTGAGGCTGGATTAACATTACATGGAGCAAGTTCCAGGTCATTGATCCAGCCAAAGGAGAATACCTGTTAAGTCAATCACAGAACAGCTCAGGCTGTTCTCACGTACTTGGGCTCCCAACATAACAAAATTATAATTGTAGCAATTTTGCCAAAAAGAGGGAAGTGATGACCACTAATTTTAGTAATTTTTCTGATGTTCTTCTGGATCCTGCTCTTAACAAAAGAGAAGAGTTTGACAGGCCATACACTTGGACTAACTAGGCTTCGGTTGTTCATCTGAAAAAAAGCTGGATGACCATTAACATTTTGAGAGTGCATGACTTACTAACCCATTATAGTAACTGAGTAATTACTCAATTTAGCAGCCATTATAGAAGGGGAAACTTAGCCCAGAACGCCTCTGAGGCAGGTGAGTGCAAGTGACACTGATACGCATCTGCATGTATATATATACTTTAGTTCAAAAAAGAGTCACTGATCATAGCCTGAGCTGGTGATTGGACTTTGTGATTGGGCTTTTTGCACATTGTGGTTTAATAACTGTCTCTCCTGTGACTTTCTCTATGAAACTGTTGCCGTTACTGTGTGCAGATAGCTAATTGGAAGTCAAGCACCTCGCAGGAGCTCAAATACTTTTTGCAGAAAGAATCAGTAATAATTCTTGAACCTAGGATTTGCTATAACTGAGAAACTGCTTTCCCAAAGTTTAATTTAACCCTTCATTTGTTAGTTTGACTCACTTTTATACCAAATAAACAGCTGAATCCATAATGCTCATAGTGGTTGCACAAACACCTGAAAGACTTTTTATAGTATTGGCTAATATTTTAATAATTCTACCTAAAACTTCATTAAATTGAGATCAACCGGTTACACTAGACATGGGGATTATAACGTATTTTGATCTAATACAAAGCTTATTGGGCTTCCCAGGTGGCGCAGTGGTAAAGAATCCGCCTGCCAGTGCAGGAGACACAGAAGACTGGGTCCGATCCCTGGGTCAGGAAGATCTCCTAGCGGAGGGCATGGCAACCCACTCCAATATTCTTGCCTGGAGAATCCCATGGACAGAGGAACCTGTCAGGCTACAGTCCAGGGGGTTGCAAAGAGTCAGATATAACTGAAGGACTAAGCATACACACACGCACAGTTTATTAATCCTAACTTCCCATAGATTCCAGAGTTTAAATTCTGACAATGTTCATCAAGTAAGAGAACATTAAGAAGAAACAAATAAGGAATATTTCTAAATTAGTATGCATGTCCTTAATATAAAATTCATTTCATTTTTAATTTGAGTTCAAGGCAACAAAGCCAGAAATACATATTTTTAAAGTAACTTTTGATTCCTTTAGTTAAAATCTCAGTTCTCAGTCCTGTGTGAATGAATGGTACACATTGGGTTACATTCTTTATCTCCTCCTAACTCTGCTTAACAGTACTACTACTTATCTTTTTTTTTAATAATTTTTATAAACTAGTATTTCTGAAATTGTGCTAGATGTATACACATTTCAAAGATGTAGATGTTTGTCTGCCGTGTGTATGATATACTCCTCCTCAGTGGACCCATCATCTCATTGTAACAGCCCTTCATTTTTATTCTATCAGTATTCAAATCTTTTTGTCTGTGTCCTTCTGGTTGGGTTTATGGACACAGCTCCCAGAAGGTCAGTGTTTTGTGTATATGAGATCCTATGTGTGTGCTCAGTCACTTCAGTCATGTCTGACCCTTTGTGACCCCGTAGACTGTGGCCTGCCAGGCTCCTCTGTCCATGGGATTCTCCAGGCAAGAGTACTAGAGTAGGTTGCCATGCCCTCCTCCAGGGGATCTTCCTGTCCCAGGGGATCAAACCCACATCTCCTGTGCCTCCTGAATTGCAGGTGGATTCTTTACTGCTGAGCCAGCAGGGAAGCCCAGGAGATCCTATTAGACCCCAGTATATAAGTCACCTGGGCTGCCCTGGTGGCTCAGATGGTAAAGAATCTCCCTGCAGTGCCACCCACTCTAGTATTCTTGCCTGGAGAATTCCATGGAACTACCATACAGTCACAAAGAATGGGACACTACTGAGCAACTTTTTCTTTTCATATAAGCCACCCATACATTACCTGCCACCCACCCTACCTCTAACCTGCTCTCGTTCTCTTCCCGCTGTCTCTCATCTGCACTTGGGGTCTCTACTTCCCCACGTCTCTGCAGTCTTTCAGCAGCAGCTGGTACACAGCAGCTGCTCACCAGACGCAGCACAGGTGAGCACCCTGACCACTTTTCTCTCTTTAACAGTGTTAAGCCCACCCCTTGACTTTCTGATCCCACGCTTTCCTGATTCTCCTTCTACCCTGTTAGTACCTCTCTAACAGGATCTGCACAACCTTCTTGGCTGGTTCCCCGTCCTCCACAGCTCCTGACATTCTCAGCCCCCCATTTCCATCCTCAAACCCCCTCTCTGTCTTTACTCGCTTAGCCAAATCTTGTCTGCATGTCTGTCTTCCAAATTTGTACCATCCATTTAGATCTTCTCCTTAAGTTCCATTCTTTTAATTGCCTACTGCACTGATTTTCAAACTGACTCCTAGGGAGGCTCCTTTGTGCCAGACACAAATGCTTGTATTCTTATCCTTGCCCTGTCCATACCCTTCCTTCTCAATCTCACATTCTTCTCTCAGCCTTGAAAACCGAGTAGAAATTTCAACTCTTTAGTGAAATCTCCCTCACTGTCACTCCTCTACCTCCCCGTCAACACCACTGAACTGTGGTTGCTTTTCAGAAATTACAGCACAGTAGTTAGTAACTATACTTTCATATTCTGCACTTACATTTTCATTTCCATCAGCAAGGATACTACATATTTTTACCTTCTAAGCCCCTTACCATTTAACCTCCCTATAATCACTTGTGCATAACATTTAAAGTTACTCGGTCTTTTGTTATTTAAATATCCTCTCTCATTAGATCCAGAACTATCCTAAGATTATAATATATTTAACTTCCCAAAATCTATTAGGTTAATTAATATTAAATAAGTTAATATGTTCTTAATCATAATACTATTGTGATCATATATATATTTATGCATTTTATTAATTCTGAATCAGAGTTTGATTGTAGTATAATCAGTTTTATCACTTAAGAACTGACTTCTATCTGTAATGAAAAATATTACGAGTCCTTGTGTTTTAATTTCATTCCTAATGTATAGCTACTAGGAAGTATAGCCAAAGACCAAAATCAGGTAATGTGCATAATTTATCTGATATTTCTCTTAAATAGGAAGGTGATTATATTTATACTTTTTGATAGGAATTATGCAACTTACAGTTGTAAAATTGGAATAAAGCCAATATATTTTTACTTACCTAAAAGGTAAAATACTCACATTTAAAAAGAAATATAATTCTTGTTGATGTATAACAAAACCACAAAGTTCTGTAAAGCAATTATCCTTCAATTAAAAAAAATTTTTTAAGATAATTATATTTTTTACAAAACCAAATGAGTAGCTTGAAGTCAGGTATAATTTGTTTTAATTTTTAAAACTCTAATTAGCACACCCTGACAGATAAAAATTAATGTTACCTTCCAATGTTTTAGGATGCCTGACAAAAATCCCATTTTATAGGATTGAAAGGTTTGCCTGTGTGTACAATGTGAGAAGTAGCTTGTCAGAAGTGATGACATCAAATGTAAAATATCTCAATTAGTCTCAAAACAAAAATTATTACTTAAATGTATTTTAATAGTGCTTAGCAATCATATCAAATTCATAACATTTAAATACTCTCTGAATAATAATAATGAATCCTTTGATCTCTCTACACAAGATAAGATGTAAACTGTAAAGATTGACATTTTATTCTAACCCAACTGGAAGAGTAATAAGTGTAAGAGGGAACATAGGGTAAAATGGTTCAACAGAACTTTCCAAATTCCCTCTGTCATCCCTGGATTCCAATTCAGCAGATCTCAGTCCTAAGGTCAGTGTCTTCCAATAAGCTTCTGAGGACTCACTCAGCTTTCCTAAATACAACATCCTCCTAATCAACATTTCCTTGAAAGCATAAGGTGAAGTCGCTCAGTCGTGTCTGACTCTTTGCAACCCTGTGGACTGTAGCTTACCAGGCTCCTCCGTCCATGGGATTCTCCAGGGAAGAATACTGGAGTGGGTTGCCATTTCCTTCTCCAGGGGAACTTCCCGACCCAGGGTTCGAACCCAGGTCTCTCGCATTGGAGGCAGACGCTTTAACCTCTGAGCCACCAGGGAAACCCATTGAAAGCATAAAGCACTGTGTAAATGTAAATTGATGTTATTTCCTCATGCCTGGAAAAAGAAAGAGTGAGGGGGATGTCTTCACACCTTAGTTATTTGCTCCTTTAATCAAGATTTCTCCTCCTTTAAGCCTTATCTAGATTAGTGAAATAAAACAATCTGCTTTTCCTCCTGTTTCCTAAAATAAAAAGGAAAGACTGAAGTATCCTCCAGACTGACTGTCCCCAGTGCCTCAAGGCCTTAAACAATTACTATCATTTAACTTTGGGTAGTTTATATACTGTTACCCAAAGACATTGACCCTACCGACAAACAAAATTGCAAACCATTTTCTTGAGCTGATGTTCAATACTTTCATTTCAGTTCAGTCACTCAGTCATGCCCAACACTTTGAGAGCCCAGGGACTGCAGATCAGCAGGCTTCCCTGTCCATCACCAACTCCTGGAGCTTCCTCAGACTTGAGTCCATCGAGTTGGTGATGCCATCCAACCATCTCATCCTCTGCCATACCCTTCTCCTCCAACCTTTAATCTTTCCCAGCATCAGGGTCTTTTCACATGAGCCAGTTCTTCACATCAGGTGGCCAAAGTATTAAAGTTTCAGCTTCAGCATCAGTCCTTCCAGTGAATATTCAGAACTAATCTCCTTTAGGATAGACTGGTTGGATCTCCTTGCAATCCAAGGGACTCTCAAGAGTCTTCTCCAACACCACAATTCAAAAGCCTCAATTCTTTGGCACTCAGCTTTCTTCACAGTCCAACTCTCACATCCATACATGACCACTGGAAAAACCGTAGCTTTGACTAGATGGACCTTTGTTGGAAAAGTAATGTCTCTGCTTTTTAATATGCTGTCTAGGTTGGTCATGTAGTTTCTTCCAAGGAGCAAGTGTCTTTTAATTTCATGGCTGCAGTCACCATCAGAAGTGATTTTGGAGCTCAAGAAAATAGTGTCTCACTGTTTCCATTGTTTCCTCATCTATTTGCTATGAAGTGATGGGACTGGATGCTATGATCTTATTTTTCTGAATGTTGAATTTTAAGCCAACTTTTTCACTCTCCTCTTTCACTTTCATCAAGAGGCTCTTTAGTTCTTCACTTTCTGCCATAAGGGTGGTTCATCTCCGTATCTGAGATTATTGATATTTCTCCTGGCAATCTTGATTCCACCTTGTGCTTCATCCAGCCCAGTGTTTCTCATGATGTACTCTGCATATAAGTTAAATAAGCAGGGTGACAATATATAGCCTTGATGTACTCCTTTCCTAATTTGGAACCAGTCTATTGTTCCATGTCCTGTTCTAACTGTTACTTCTTGACCTACATATAGATTTCTCAAGAGGCAGGTCAGGTGGTCTGGTATTCCCATCTCTTTCAGAATTTTCCAGAGTTTGTTGTGACCCACACAGTCAAAGGATTTGGCATAATCAATAAAGCAGAAGTAGATGTTTTTCTGGAACTCTCTTGCTTTTTCGATGATCCAACAGATGTTGGCAATTTGATCTCTGGTTCCTCTGCCTTTTCTAAAACCAGCTTGAACATCAGGAAGTTCACAGATCATATAACTGTTGAAGCCTGGCTTGGAGAATTTTGAGCGTTACTTTGTTAGCGTGTAAGATAAGTACAATTGTGTGGTAGTTTGAGCATTCTTTGGCATTGCCTTTCTTTGGGATTGGAATGAAAACTGACCTTTTCCAGTCCTGTGGCCACTGCTGAGTTTTCCAAATTTGCTGACATATTGAGTGCAGCACTTTCACAGCATCATCTTTTAGGATTTGAAATAGCTCAACTAGAATTCCATCACCTCCACTAGCTTTGTTCATAGTGATGCTTCCTAAAGCCCATTTGACTTTGCCTTCCAGGATATCTGGCTCTAGGTGAGTGATCGCACCATCGTGGTTATCTGGGTCATGATGATCTTTTTTGTATAGTTCTTCTGTGTATTCTTGCCACCTCTTTTTAATATCTTCTGCTTCTGTTAGGTCCATACCATTTCTGTCCTTTATTGTGCCCATCCTTGCATGAAATGTTCCCTTGGTATCTCTAATTTTCTTGAAGAGATCGCTAGTCTTTCCCATTCTGTTGTTTTCCTCTGTTTCTTTGCATTGATCACTGAGGAAGGCTTTCTTATCTCTCCTTGCTGTTCTTTGGAACTCTGCATTCAAATGGGTATTAATCTTTCCTTTTCTTTGCCTTTCACTTCTCTTCTTTTCTCAGTTCAAAAGCATCAATTCTTCGGCCCTCAGCCTTCTTTATGGTCCAACTCTCATATCCATACCTGAGGACTGGAAAAACAATAGCTTTGACTATATGGACCTCTCTTGGAAAAGTAATGTCTCTGCTTTTTAATACACTGTCTAGGTTTGTCATAGCTTTTCTTCCAAGGAACAAGCGTCTTTTAATTTCATGGCTGCATTCACCATCTGCAGTGATTTTGGAGCCCAAGAAAATAAAGTGTCTCACTGTTTCCATTGTTTCCCCATCTATTTGCCATGAGGTAATGGGACTGGATCCCATGATCTTAGTTTTTTGAGTGTTGAGTTTTATGCCAGCTTTTTCACTCTCCTCTTTCACCTTCATCAAGAGGCTCTTTAGTTCCTCTTTCTGTCATAAGAGTGGTGTCATCTGCATATCGGAGGTTATCTAAATCTTCTGTGACCTTTTCTGCTTGTCGTGGTATGTGTTTGAAATTTGTAAGTGGTAAATCTAAGCAAAATGAAGAGGCAAAATGAGAACGTTTGCTATTAAAATATTACAGTAGAATATACTTGCAGAATGAATGGCATTAATTCTAACAAATAAGTGAGATTCAGTCAGAGAGCAAACCTCTTTTGTTAATCATCTCTCCGTTAAATTAAAACAAAGTCTGTATTTCACACTAGGAGTCTAACATTAGGCTTCCTCTTAAAATTATGCCCCAAATGTGATATCCTTCTTTCTTGGGAAGGTTATTTCCGTCTTCTTCTGACATGTCCTATCTTGTGCTGGAGAGCTTGAGAGCAGTATCTGACCACCTGTAGGTATTAGAGTGAAAAGTTTGCAGCCTATGACGTGGGGACTATTGGTCCTACCAGAAACAGATCCAGTCTAGAACCAGTGTATAATCTTGGGTGAGAGCAAAGAATTATTTCAAATGGTGACTGTAATCTGTTTCTGTAAGGCAGTGCTTGGTCTGTAAATAAGCCTGAGGGGTGTTATCAATGTGTCAGGATCTCTGAGTGATTGATCTGTGTTGGGTAGATCATGAAAATAGACAGAAGAAAACACAGGGGTTGCTTCCCTGGGGAAATCGTGATGGTAAATTGCCGTATGTGTCCCTGTTAGGAGCCTAGCTGATCTGATTAGGGACCTAACAGCTTTACAGATGGGACTTTGGGACTCTTAAGATCTTCCATGTCTTTCTGTGAAGTTCAAATAAAACTGTCCCATGCTTCTCAGTCTCAAACACAGACTTTGGCAGTAGTCAGGACTGTTGCCAGCAATCTTTCCCAGTCTTACATTCTAAATACCTCCTTCCCAGAGCTGTTATCACTCAGAAGTATGGCTAGAGGTGGATTTGTATCCACCTAAAAGGTAAGGAGGGCCTTCCTTAGAGGCTCAGATGGTAAAGAATCTGCCTGCAATACAAGAGACCTGGGTTCAGTCCCTGGGTTGGGAAGATCCTCTGGAAAAGGGAATGGCTGCCCACTCCAGTATTCTTACCTGGAGAATTCCATGGACAGAGGTGGGCTACAGTCCATGGGGTCGCAAAGAATCAGATACAACTGAGCAACTAGCACTTTTTTTTTTTTTTTCCACAAAAGGTGAGGAAGGAGTACTAGTGTGGTACTATTCTGTACCACAAAGGCTGAGGTGACAAATCCAAACTAAAGAGAGAAGTTTCTGTCTTATTTTCATGTAAAAATATCCCAGCAAAAATTTGCTCAAAGAAAAGGTAGGAAGTATGAAAAACAGTAGTTTTCACTTTCCAAACTGTGCCAGTCAACACCAATGGCTGTCCTGCTTTGGGAAGTAGGAAAGCTTACCAAGGCAAATGACTTAAGTAAAGCAAATATTGATAATAGCACTGTTTTTGAAACTATTGAGCCCATTCTTTGTATGCCATTAGATTCAAGATCTAGACTACATCTAAGCATAATAGCTGTGCAAAGACCCTCTGTGTAACTTTTCTACCTTTCATTCATTAATTCAGCCAATATTTACTCAACATCTGCTATGTGCTATGGGCTTCCCAGGTAGCGCTAGTGGTAAAGAATCCGCCAACCAATGCAAGAGATACAGGAGACACAGGTTCAATCCCTGGCTCAGGAGGATCCCCTGGAACAGGGAATGGCAATCCACTCTAGTATTCTTGCCTGGAAAATTCCATGGATGGAGGAGCCTGGCAGGCTATTGTCCATGGGGCCGCAAAGGGTCAGGCACGACAGAGAACGCACACACATATACACATACGTCTCTTGTACCACCAGATGCCAAGTAATGGTAAAGTAGACAGGACACTGCTTTTATGGAATATATGTCTATAAGGGAGGTAAACATTAAACAAAAATAAATATGTAATTGTTACATCTCTCAAACTTACACTTCGGCAATGACAAACCAGTTCATTTTGCTTCTGAATCCTTTAAAATCATAAATTTCATAAATCAAAATAAATTCCATAAATACAAGTAAGTTTTATAATGAAATATTTTATATGTTTTATAATGACATATGTCTGCAGTCATAATATTGAAAAATAAATGGTAAGCCTAGGTATTGTTTGTGCAAGGCATCAGACCTAATATTAAGCACTTTCGTTATTTATTATTGGATGAGAATTTGTACTTAACCAGCTGCCATAACGGGTAGGTCATATTTGTCTTCCTTTTTCCTTCAACAAACATTTTTTTTAAATAGTGATAATGGGTCTATTCTTGGCCTTCTTTATAATGGAGTGGGGGCAGAGTTTTCTCTGTCTTTGACATTAAATGTTACTGGTCTGACAAGGACTTCAGCTACATCAACAACCACACAAAAAAAGTAAGGTCTTTGGCAAGCACGAGGCACTCACAGATTACTTCAAATATCATCTTGCATTGGCCTTAACATGGCCTGTTAGTTCAAGCCCTAAAAATAAACACCTATTAATCAGCTAATGGCAACATGGATGGACCAGCTCTCTGACTGTGGGGACCTCAGTCTAACCTCATTCAATAGCTTGTCTTATGTCACCCAGGATGAGGTAGTTTGCAGCCAGGAATGCCTCTAAAAGAAGACAGTCAAAAGCTGAACTAAATGTTTAAAATAACCTCTGTAACTCCTCTCCACACTGACAGATTGCTTTCAACTCGAATGGAGTCAAACCACAGCACCAGCCCTAGTGGCCTTCCTGGGGCCAACTCGGAGCCACAGAGTTTGTCAAGTAAAACTGCAGGTTTGGCGGAGCTCTCTCTCCCTTGTCTTGCTTTTAATCAAAAAACAACCAGAGTAGAACTCACTCCTGGAAGTCCTTATCTTCATAAAATGTAGCTAATGACTCCTGTTAAGTTCAATAAGGTTGCTGTGTAAGTCACTAAGGAAACTGTTGGCCAGTCACCTCCTGCCCGCAGACCTCTCAAAGAATACAAGCTGGAGGGACCCCTGTGGAGCTGGGCTGTGACTGTTTATATACATGTACTTTGTCCCAGCGACAGTGGAAAGCTGAGCCCTCAATATAGCTTTCAGTTTCTTGGTTTTGCTGTGTGTTTTTTTTTTTTTTTTGAATGGCAGTCTTTTTTCTGTATGTAGTGGAAATGGGGGGAGGGAGGGAGATTTGTTTTAATGTATACTTTTCTCTAATGTGTTTACCCCCAAATAAGTGAGCTGTAGTAGATACTTTGGCCCCACACAAAGTAAATATTTAGCTCACAAATTCCATACAGAAACATGGCCCCGGGTATTTGGGTTTCATAAAAGAGGATTAGCCTGGGGCAAAGGGCTGGTGTGCCTGCTCCATGGATCCGGAGGAACGGGCCCTCCACTTGTGCACCACCCCTTTGGCCCTCAGCGGCCTCACTCCCACCCCACTTTTCCAGCTGTGTCTTCTGCCAGGCCCATGATCTTTGTTGATTCTGAATTTTTCTGAGCTGCCCCTGAAGCCCCCAGGCTTTTGCTCATCACCCTGTCTGTGCTTCTCCCTCTACCAGAAGCACCCTCCCTGCCTTACCACTGAGCAAACCTGACCTCAAGACTCCAAGGTCACCTTACTTCTGCTCGAGCCTTCCCTCCCCTCCTTGGGGCCACCACAGGGCCTTCTGCACAGGTCTCGCGCAGTCTATCCTCCAGATCTGTCTCTGTTGTTGCTGTTCAGTTGCTCAGCCGTGTCCGACTCTTTGCAACCCCATGAACTGCAGCACCCCAGGCTTCCCTACCCTCCACTGTCTCCTGGAGTCTGCCCAAACTCATGTCCATTGAGTCAGTGATGCCATCCAACCATCTTATCCTTTGTCATCCCCTTCTCCTCCTGCCCTCAATCCTTCCCAGCATCAGGGTCTTTTCTAATCAGTCAGCTCTTCGCATCAGGTGGCCAAAGTAGTGGAGTTTCAGCTTCAGCATCAGTCCTTCCAATGAATATTCAGGACTGATTTCCTTTAGGATTGACTGGTTTGATCTCCTTGCAGTCCAAGGGACTCTAAAGGGTCTTCTCCAACACCACTGCCTTTTAACCTACTTGTCCGCCTTACTCCTAAAAGCCCCTGGAAGACAAGGATGATATCAGGTATTCTTTGAATCCAGGAGACTGAATCTGAAATGGGTACATTGGGCCTCACGTTTACTAGAATGCCTTCCTCTAGATGTATTTAAAAGGGGATCAATCAGAAAAATGATTCACAAAGCCCAGCCCTGCAGAATGACTCAAAACCTTCAGAAGGACAGATAAGATATTTTCCACCATGCAGACCTTTAGCACAACCTGCATCCAGCCCAGGGAAGCCTGCTGGCTGTGTCTAGATTTAAGGTCTATTTCCAGGCGACATCGGTTCAACTCGCCTCCCGCGCGTCTGTCTGCTCTGGGCAGTCAGGTGTCTCCTGCCCACCTCACCGCCCTGTTGGTGACTGTCTTCTGGAGGTGGGCCAGCGTGCCTTTTCACTCCCTCAACACAGTTGCCCTTATCACTTGGAAACGTCCCTGCCTCGGTGCTTCATTGTATGGATCTGGTGTTAAGTTAGTAAAGCAGTTAAAAATAAAATCAAACAGGATCTTTATGGGCTTAAATTTAAAATGTTGTTAACTATACAGTTGACCTAAGTTCAGTTTAACCATAAAATGCATTCTTTGTTTCCCTAGCTCAATATTCTATTTCTAATTTGCTATTTTATTGTACCTTTTTTGGGGGGAAGGGCAGAAATAAACTAAAAGCCTTAACCCAGTGTATAGAAGCCACCAGATCCTTGTTTTTCTTAAAGGAGCATGGTTGAAAATGTGTAAAGATCATTTTTTAAAGTTTACATATTATTAGAAAGTAAAGCAATAGGAATACAGACTCCTCCTGAGCCTGAGAATGCTACAGGCACCTTATCGATGACACTTGTGGTTTGCAGAGTGCAAATCCACATGTCCTACACAAATACAGTTCACTTTCATAGTTTGAAATCTCTTCACTCATCTTAAACACCTTAAGGTATTTGGAAAGGGAGGAAGAAATAAAACAGATGAACCTGCTGAGATATGGCCAGGAACAGTAGTACTTCATTTTGATTGATGTTTTTACAACCTTATCTTCTAGATAAAAGCTACTGTAAACAAAAGCCTACCTGAATTGATTGTATTTCAAGAGAGCCACCTGTGTGCAGCAATTGGCTCCCAAGTGCTTAGTTTTTCTTCTTAGCAGTCAGTTCCCACCCACCTTACAGTCACCACCTCACAGTCACCACCTCAACCACCAGGAGTGGCCCTTCCAGGGAATGGTACTTCTGTTTTCTACCAGGTTTTAAGCCACAGCATCATCTCCTCCATAGCAACCTGGAAAGCAGGGATTCCTAATAGCCCCTCTGGGAGCTAGCTCTTCAGAATGTGCAACTCAGGGATGTTTTTAAGGCTCATTTTCTCATATTTAAAAATGATTTTTCTTCCCTACATGGTGGAGAGTATCAGCAAAAGATTTTTTCCCCCAAATGTTGTTATTCAGTTGTGTCCGACTCTTTGTGACCCCATGGACTGTAATGTGCTGGGCTTCCCTGTCATTTGTTATCTCCCTGAGTTTTCTCAAATTCATGTCCATTCATTTGATGATGCCATCCAACCATCTCATTCTCTGTTGCCCCCGTCTTCTCCTGCCCTCAGTCTTTCCCAGAATCAGGGTCTTTTCCAGTGAGTCAACTCTTTGCATGAGGTGGCCAAAGTATTGGAACTTCAGCTTCAGCATCAGTCCTTCCAAAAATATTCAGGGTTAATTTCCTTTAGGATTGACTAGTTGGATCTCCTTGCTTTCCAAGGGACTCTCAAGAGTCTTCTCCAGCACTTCAGTTTGAAAGCACCAGTTCTTCAGTGCTCAGCCTTCTTTATGGTCCAACTCTCACATCCATACCTAACGACTGGAAAAACCATAGCTTTGACTATATGGACCTTTGTCAGCAAAGCGATGCCTCTGCTATGGTAGCATCCAGCGTCTCCTGAGGCAGGGGTCCTGTAGTGTTTTCATTCACATATTCATGTATCCGCTCACCCAATATTCATTGGTTGACTCCCGCATGCCTCTGAAATACAAGCTCTTCTCACGGAACTTTGTATCCTAAAAAGTGTTTGTTTAATAACTGCCAGGCTGGATTATTCTCTTTTTTTTTCTGAGAACTATTTTTTGTTTGTTTTTCTTTACCAGGCCATTTTTCCTAATGACATGGATGGTTCTACCTTCTCATTTTTTTTTCTCCTCTTTCCAGCATTTGCCTTTATGAATCTATAAAATTGAGAGCTTTGCTTTTGAGGACTGTGATGGTTTAGCCAGAGAGACTTTCCTTATCATGAAGTATCTATCATGAGCAAAAGAAAATTTTAACTACACATTTAGAGCAAGTTGGGATCTGACATACCTGAAGCATTGTGTCACATTTGGTTAATGATAGATTTATAGGGCAAACATGTATCAGCCTTAATCCTTTAGTTACTTGACTTTGCCAAGGATGAAAATTCCGATAATTTTTTTATTTTAAGCAGACTTATATATATCCAGAACCCATAAATCTCTTTGTGTCTTGAGATAAACGTCTGACTGAACTCTGGGTTACCCTGTGATCTTCCATGAACTGAGCTGAGGAAACAGCGGCCCCCTCCCTCTCTACCTAATAATAAAAGACTATGTGCAAAAAGTTGGCAATATTTTTGTGATAAAAAATATTTTCTGTTTTATAATTTCTGATTTCTAGTATTCAGGAAGTTGGTAATAAAAAGTTCAGAAATAACCTCAGTGTTTATCAGAGCAAGTCCATGGTTGACTCACTGGCAAATGCCAAAATGGACTATTGCACTATCAGCCCCATGTGCGGCCAGCATGATGATCACTTTCCATTATGGTTGTCATATCAATTATAAATTCTCTGACATCAAACCCTAAATCAGCTGAAAGGATGGGTTTGCCTTTGGCATGTTTCCCTGGGGAAATAACTGAGAAAACATGTAATAATTCACACGACCAATTTTGTAAGCTACCCCAACTTTTGGAAGAAGGCTGGGGTATAAATTCTAGAGCGATAGATATGATTTGCACCCAAGGTCCCCTGAAGTGTCCTCTCATTCTTAGTACTTAAGTATTTTCAAAGCAAATATGACCTTGGGTACTTTGTGATTTTTTTATTGTTTGGTTTCTTTCACTGCATTTGGTGTTTCTCTTTTCTTTCCATCCCATTGGAGAAAAAAGGAGAAACATTGTACTATCTACTTCATACATCCTCATTTGAAACAAAAAACAGGGCTATCATACCTAAGTTCATTCTCTAGTTTCACAATAAAATAATCTCAATATACTTCTGATTCTGCCATCCCTCTCTATCTCTCAGAACCCCTAGTCCCAATCTTCATTCTTCTCTCAAAAAAATGGGTTTAATGGAGAAAATTAAAAGGCCATTATATGAATAAATGCAGCATAGCTGAGAACTTGCCTTGACTATGAAGACTTCTAGAACATCATGTTATTGTTCTAATTATTCTTGCACTGTGAATCTTTTGGCATCTTATTTATTCAATTATTATTATATTACTCAATTGATAATTTATTTTTACACTTAAATATGAACAGTTCTACATTATTAAAATTTGAGTTATTAAAGTACCTTAGAGAAAGGAAGATCATTTCTTTTGTGCCTCCATGGATATGCAGGCTTACAAGTAAATTCTTAATAGGCAAATGCAGAGAGCCAGGAAGTAGTGTTTCTCCAAGGAAACAGATATTAAAAACAATGGATTAAATATAAAAAAGCTTCTGCCTTTGTTTTCTCTCCCACCTACCTCAATTTTTCTCTTTTGAGGAGAGATTTCCTATAGGCAAGAAAGACTGTTAGTATAGCATCTAAGAATACCCAACACAGGACAAAGTGAAGTGGAAGTTAAGCACTTTTCCAGGCAATTTAATGTAGACATGAAAATGCTGAGTTATATAAACACCAAGGAGAATTTCAGGTGGTTGTGGTTGTGTATTTATATACATTTTAAATTTTCTTCAAAATAATATATTATCTGTTTACTTTCTATGTGGCATAAAAGCCAAAAGTGAATCAGTATTTCTCACATAGTCTCCTTTTTTATTTTTAAGATTATAGACAGTAAATTGATGTTACAAAGATATAGACTTGCATTTTTAATCATGAAGATCCATAAACCCAGCAAGAATATTCGTAACTAGGATTCTATTTCTTAGTCATTTCAATTTGCAAACGGAGTTGCCAAGCCGAAAAAAGCAAATGAAACAATCAATTTATATTTTTACTTCGTCTCTAGATATTACCGAAAAAGAATATTTGCTTTGTATGTGAAATTGACTGTAGTGCCAGAACCTTAAGACGCTGTATTACATGATCACTAATCTATTATTATTATACACATATTTATACACAGGCATAAATACACACATACTTTGCATATAAACATGTGCAAGCATATTTCACTTGGACTGAAAAGTTATTTACAACTCTGTCTGGAGATACATACAACAGTGATTAACAAGTGCATAACCAATCTACAACACACAGATTAAAACTAAATAAACAGTGTAAGAGTTTATTTTAAAACAATTACAAGATGTTTTATATTTCTCCTTCATCCTGGACTGTGTGTTTGAGAATGCATTCTTCATAAAAACCACATGCAAGTCTTTTTGATGGTGAAACAATTGACTTCCAACAGCCACATGTCCGCACACATCCTCAGAAGATACTTCAGACCCCACACAGCAACTCAAAATAAGAAAGGGGAAAAAAAAAGGATTTTCTGCTATTCCTCTTTTGGAGAGGAGTTTCCTATTTGCTTATGAATTGAAAAAGCTTGGGTTGGGAACAAAGATTTTGAATCAGTACAACTAGGTTTAGTTTTTATTGTTTGATGAAGACCCTCATAACGAAAAACTTGACTAACATCATCAAATCATTCCATAGTCCTTTTGTCATCCTTCAGATGAAAATTGTTTATTTTATTGACTTGATCCAGATTTATATTGCAGAACCCTCATGCATTAGAATCCTTTTTAAAATGTAATTATAGCAACGCAGCTCATTGAGAAAAGAAGGATATGATCAGTGTCATGAGTTTTCTCTTATTCTCTGTAGAGACCCAAATTGTACAATTGAATATGAATCCCACCACCATTCACCTTCATATTATCAAAAGAGGTATAAAAGTGTGTTGATTTTTTTTTAATACATAGTTATTTTTTCTTGGAGCTGAAACCAGTGATAAGCGAAGTTAATTCCATAAATATGAGATACATTTCTGACCATTTCTTTGCCTCAGTTTTTTCATCTGTGAAATAGGGATAATCATAGCACACACAGCCTACTCCTTCTCATGTAAGGGGCTGGCTTGTGCGTATTAAATTAGCCTGTATACGTAAAAGCACTTGAAACACTGCCAGCCACATAATAAGCACACAGTAAATGTTAGTTACCTCTTTGCTGTTGGGTACTGGAATCATTTTATTTGTATTTAAACAACATCTTTATAGACGTTATGTTTGGTCACTGCTGCTGCTGCTGTTAAGTCGCTTCAGTCTTGTCCAGCTCTGTGTGACGCCAGCGACGGCAGCCCACCAGGCTCCTCCGTCCCTGGGGTTCTCCAGGCAAGAACACTGGAGTGGGTTGCCATTTCCTTCTCCAATGCATGAAAGTGAAAAGTGAAAGAGAAGTCGCTCAGTGGTGTCCAACTCTTCACGACCCCATGGACTGCAGCCCACTAGGCTCCTCCATCCATGGGATTTTCCAGGCAAGAGTACTGGAGTGGGGTGCCATCGCCTTCTCCATGTCTGATCACAGGCCCTCTGAAATCTGTGGAGAAATAGAAGCTAAATGGGCTATAGGGAGCCAACCAGGGAGTTGGCTACTGGGGCTAATTTAGCAAAATGATATCTAATATGTGATTGGAAATCTCTCAATTCCTGCATTTACATTTCATTTCAGCCTCTCTGAAGAGGGTGCCTTGGTCAGTCAGTCAGTTCAGTCACTCAGTCATGTCTGACTCTTTGTAAACCCATGGACTGCAGCACGCCAGGCTTCCCTGTCCATCACCAACTCCCAGAGTTTACTCAAACTTCTGTCCATAGAGTCGAAGATGCCATCCAACCATCTCATCCTCTGTTGCCCCCTTCCCCTCCCACCTTCAGTCTTTCCCAGCATCAGGGTCTTTTCCAATGAGTCAGTTCTTCACATTTGAAGGTGGCCAAAGTATTGGAGTTTCAGCTTCAACATCAGTCCTTCCAATGAATATTCAGGACGGATTTCCTTTAGGATGGACTGGTTGGATCTCCTTGCAGTCCAAGGGACTCTCAAGAGTCTTCTCCAACACCACAGTTCAAAAGCATCAATTCTTTGACACTTAGCTTTCTTTATAGTCTAACTCTCACATCCATACATGACTACTGGAAAAACCATAGCTTTGACTAGGCAGACCTTTGTTGGCAAAGGAATGTCTCTGCTTTTTAATATGCTGTCTAGGTTGGTCATAGCTTTCCTTCAAAGGAGAAAGCATACTTTAATTTCATGGCTGCAGTCACCATCTGCAGTGATTTTGGAGCCCAAGAAAATAAAGTCTCTCACTGCTTCCATTGTTTCCCCATCTGTTTGCCATGAAGTGATAGGACCAGATGCCATGATCTTAGCTTTCTGAATGTTGAGTTTTAAGCCAACTTTTTCACTCTCCTCTTTCACAGAAGTCTTAATAATAGAAAGTTAGTAGTCTTCTCTTTTCTTCATAAGTAAAACTACCTTCCACCTAATTCCTGTGTTATAGGATAGCACAGAGGCATGACAAGGAAGAGACAGTATTTTTTTTATATAGCTTAAAAGAAATAAGCAAGTCCTTCGTGAATTTGGGAGCCCACATTTTCTCTCTGTGCCTCTGAGTTTCTCTGAGAGTTGTGGAAGACTTGATATATAATTTGTGCCATATTGTGTCCAACATTCATAATCTGACAGCCTTAGAGATTATCTGAGGATAGCTAAATTTTTCTGAAAACCTTAAGAGTTTACTCTCTGAAATACCATTTTTAAAACATTTTTGTTGACAATTTTTTAAAAAATATCTTACAGATTGAGCTGCCTTTTTTAACTGAACAAAATGTAACCAGCATTTGTTTTTCCTGGATTGTCCTCAGCACCTGTTGAGATTGACAAAATCAATTTGCTCCAACACCCAACAAGCTTGGATTACCCCAACTGGATTTTTGAAAATGTCGGTTCCTTAGTTGTCAACAGTCACCTCAACTGGCAAAGAGCTGTGCCTATAACCAACATCCCACATCCTGTCTCCACCCTCTCTTTGCAGCTTCAGAAGCCCAATAGCCAAGTTTAACACCAAAACCACAGAACTGGGAGAAACATGCAGAATTCTTCGTTTTATATATGATTTCTCTAGTTCTTTGGGAAACCCCAGCATCCTAAATACACAGCAGGGAGGGGAATTGGGGTATAGTCAGTCAGGAGCCAAAAAGCTCTGTTAGTGTAATAGGACAGAGTTGCTTTGTGTCTGAGATTTGCCTTGATAAAGAGTTTCTGCTGCTGCTAAGTCGCTTCAGTCGTGTCCAACTCTGTGCGACCTCACAGACGGCAGCCCAACAGGCTCTGTCCCTGGGATTCTCCAGGCAAGAATACTGGAGTGGGCTGCCATTTCCTTCTCCAATCATGCAAGTGAAAAGTGAAAGTGAAGTCGCTCAGTTGTGTTCAACTCTTAGCGACCCCACGGACTGCAGCCTACCAGGCTCCTCCGTCCATGGGATTTTCCAGGCGAGAGTACTGGAGTGGGGTGCCAGTGCCTTCTCCGAAAGAGTTTCTACTTACTGATAATCTCATTCAGTAACTCCTTCTGCTGTATAGTCTAGGTTCAAGTTTAACTAACAAAAGACAACCTGTAGACAACAGGACTCTCCATACTGCGTATGTTGAAGAATGGTAGTACTCAAGTCTATGGTGCAGGTATATCTATTAGTTATCTACTGCTATATAAAACACTGCCCCAAACGAAATGACTTAAAATAATGCACATTTGTTATCTGACTTTTTCGGTGGGTCAGGAATATGGGTGTAGCTTTCCCGAGTCACTCTCTTTGCCTGCTCTCACGGGCTGCACTCAAGATATTGCCCCAGGGTCTGTGGTCTCCTCTGGAGGTTTGACTGAGGAAAGATCTACTTTCAAACTCACTCAGTGATTGTTCTTCATGTTGAATCAAAATCTGATTCTTGGTTACTTTCAAACATTGCCCTACATCTGTGCTCAAGAGCTGCACCAGGAATCCAGTTCCTTCTCCCGGGAGCACTGTAAAAATCCAAAGGTCATGAGTGAGCATATTACCACCTTAAGTGTCCATTTCCAAGTCATATATGCTTTGTTATTCTAATGCTTCCTCACTCATCCTAGAGTTCTCCTCCAGATCAGTTCCAGACTAGAGATATTCTCCTTAAAATATGACACCAGAACCCTCCACAGCAATCTAGGTGTGGTCTGACCAGTGCATAGAACATCTCTGCTCTTTTTCTGGTTGAAGTCTAATACTGTGTTACCATATTTAGTAGGCTGATCACTACATCATAGCAAGACAATCACAGACCCTCCAGCCAGTCCTGGCTTCCAAAGCAGATTCCTCTACTTTTTAGCTATATGACCTCTGGTAAGATACTTAAATTTCTATGTGCCTCAGTTTCTTTTTTTGTAAATTGTGGACAATAACTTCCTCCTTCATGGAGCTGATCTGAGAATTAAATGGATCCACACATGTAAAGTGCCTAGAACAGTGTCTGTTCCATAGTCAGTGCTATGAAATTATTAATAATTAACATTGTAACTGTTATTATGACTAGCACTGTAATCTGTAAGTATGCCATTGGGGTGCTCTTCCTGGTCACTAATAAAATTACCAAACCATGGCAATGGCTGAGCCCTTCCATCTTGCCTGTGTCTAGGTGGCCACTGATCCAGTAACCAGTGTAAAGCTGTCTGATCCTATTATTACTAACACTGTGTTCTCCATCTTGTCCAAGGGTATCTGCCATGTACCAGGTACTGTGCTAGGTCTAGAGGATACAAATGTAAGTGAAACATGGTCTTTGCCCTCAAAAGGGTCACAATAGAGCGGAGAGACAAATGGTGACGCACCTGGAGATGCATATGCTCAAAACCTACAAAAGGGCACCCAGTTTTCATTCATCTCCTACTTAATTTTCTATAAATACTCTAAAATGGAAGGAAACAGAGAAACACATTTATAAGGTTGTCATTATTTATAAGGAGCTTTATTTTTCGTACCCTCAAGGTCTGTCATGGCTTTTGACTTTCACCTCCCATGTTTTCAAGAGGTATTTGTTATTTTTGCTAATTTGGTAGTATTTTATTTGCAGGCAAAATTATTTGTTCAAGAGTCACTCACATTCCAGGCTGTGCTCCACAGTAGTTTTTAAAATCATTTGGAGGCTTTGGTCATATTACTTGACCATGGAAATAGTAACTTCCAAATTATAGTCAACCTTGAAATGTGTTTACACAGTCAATTTGGAGATTCGTACACATCCCATTACCCAGTATCTCAAGCCTGGTAGGGAGGGCTGCAGTCCTAATAGCAGACAAACCCTCTGCTTTGCACATTTGCTCATATCCAGGGACTCTATTTTCTTTTAAATTCTGTTAATAGTCTCTTTGATTTTTATTGGTCACAAAGGTTGTGTTTGCCTTCCCAGTGATCTCATTCTTATCCAGTAGACATCAAAAAAGGTGAAATCTCTAGGTGCCTAAGCATGTACTTGCCCGACATAAAAATTTCCTAGGTCTTGGTTTTCTCCCTGTTTTACACCTTTTCAGATGGAAACACTAGAGATGGGTTGCTTGGTTTTTCAAATTGTCAGCCCACTTGCTCCCTTCTGTAAGTTCCAGTAATCAAGGAATTGATCATACAAGGTTGCTTAATATGGTCAGCCTCTTCATAAATGGATAAGTTGCTGAAAGGTTATCTTGCCAGCATCTGATAATCTCTGGATCCTGAGCTATTGGAGAAACATCAGAAAAGCACTCAAGGTGTTGGGAACAAGGCCAGATCTTGTTTTCTCATTAAATTTCCAAACTTGTCACCATCTGTAGTCCCCATTATTTTTGTCATTCAAAGACTACATAATTTGAAAGCCTTCATCTGCCAATCTCTATTTACAAAGGGAAGTTATATTTCCTTGTTTTTGATTAATTAAGATATACTGTCAGAGCTTTTGAGTTACACAAGAGAGCTGGTATTACCCAAGTTAATATAATGTCACCCAGAAGCTAGGGAACAAAGATTTAGGTGCTAGAGCCTTATCATGAGTCATTTCCCATATATACTAAAAATAGCTCAAATATATGCGTTGCTACCTTTAGAGAGTCCTCCTAGCAAACCACTACATGAAACGTTCAGATTCACAATCTTCCATTTATTTTTTGTTTAATGTATTTATTTTAATTGGAGGGTAATTACTTTACAATATTGTGATTGGTTTTGCTGTATATCAGCATGAATCGGCCACAGGTATACACGTGTCACCCCCAACCTGAACCCCCCTCCCTCCTCCCTCCCCACCCCATCCCTCTGGGTTGGCCCAGAGCACTGGCTTCGGGTGCCCTGCTTCAATGCATCAAACTTGCACCGGTCCTCTATCTTACATATGGTAATGTACATCTTTTGGTGCTATTCTTTCAAATCATCCCACCCTCACCTTCTCCCACTACATCCAAAAGTCTGTTCTTTACGTCTGTGTCTCCTTTGCTGCCCTGCATGTAGGATCATTGGTACCATATTTCTAAATTCCACACATATGCATTAATATACAGTATTTGTCTTTCTCTTTCTGACTTATTTCACTCTGTATAATAGGCTCCAGGTTCATCCACCTCATTAGAACTCATATGCATTCCTTGTTATAGCTGAGTAATATTCCATTGTGTATAGGTACCACAACTTCCTTGTCCATTCATCTGCTGATGAAAAGATGCTCAACATCACTCATTATCAGAGAAATGCAAATCAAAACCACAATGAGGTTACCACTCAGAATGGCCATCATCAAAAAGTCTACAAACAATAAATGCTGGAGAGAGTGTGGAGAAAAGGGAACCCTCTTACACTGTTGGTGGAAATGCAAAGTGGTACAGCCACTATGGAGAATAATATGGAGATTCCTTTAAAAACTGGGACTAGAACTGCCCTATGACCCAGCAGTCCCACTGCTGGGCATATACCCTGAGGAAACCAGAACTGAAGGAGACATGTGTACCCCAATGTTCATTGCAGCAGTATTTACAATAGCTGAAAGCAATCCAGATTCACAATCTTGCAAAACAGTTTCTGGTTGCTGATTTCATCTGTTGCCTCACAAGTGAAACACAAGTCTACTTTCTTGATCATCGAGGTGTACCCCAGCCTGATTTTAATGCCTAGAAATTGCCGTTTTTGTAAAGAGCCGTCATGCCTCTTGTCCTTTGGCTTATGATTCAGGTAAAGAGCAGGCTGCTCTCACTCTCTCAGTGCTGGTGATATGTGTTTTTGTTTTATTAAATCTTTAAAACACTGGGCTTGTTGTTTATGACCTCTATATATTCTTTTGTTCTTTTCCATGACTGGTTAGATTGCCCTTTTTTTTTTTTTTTTTCTTCTCCCTTTGTAAAAATATGAGCACCTTTCTAAAGAACATCACAGCTTCCAGAATGGCTGCGTAATAAAACAGGGGAAACATGTTGAGGTTAACATTAGGTTTCTCGAGACTGTGACTCAGGGCTGCTTTACTGATGGGAAGGTTTAAAGGCATCTCAGGCATGATCCTCAGAATCACAGATCTTCCTGCTCTTGCCAGACTTGTTTTGACAAACCCAAGATCATCTGATACTAGTCACAGAGCTCTTTGTGAAATCAAGAAACCAAGTGGTATCCATTGCAGACAGTTGTTTGTGATTGAGAGTTACTCAGAAACCCCAATGGAAGCAATAGCTTGTTTAGGTGTGAGCTTCACCTGATGGGCAAGTAAACACAGTGGGGAAGAGTGGCAGCAGGGGGGGAAGTGTGCATACCTCCCACCTTAGGTGCCTGATTCTTCTGACCACAAAGGAGACTCTTCAGAGATACTGAGAAACAAAAGCATGTGCAGTCAGCCCTGAGGGTGAATGTTGCAGGGCCTGGTACTCCAAGGCATTGCATCCTAGATGGCTCCTGTGTCCCCACCCCCACCCCCACCCCGACCCCGAACATGTTCAGTTGTTGAGAGCCGCCATCTCAGGATTCTGTCCCTGCACAGCAAGGATGCAAAGGTTTCAGTTAATCTTGCATCCAGCTTGGCTACCTTCCTGATATGAATCCCCAAATAAACCATCCCACGATATCCAACTGAACTTGTTCCTGTGCATACAGTATTTCGCAGCCCATCCTGTACTGTTTGTTTTGGCAAGTACACTTCAGCATATAATAAATCATGGAAGGAAAAAGCCTTTTGGCCTAGCTCAGTTGAGCCCGCTGTAATGTCAGAATACAGAAAGCAGTTCTGTTTTTAGACATCCTTTTACTAACCCAACATACATAATTTATGATTTCACTGTAAAATTCCTGCAACACGACACCAAAAGTAGAGCTGCCCTTTAATTAAGTACTCTTGGTAGGAAAAACGTGAAACTGATGTGCAAAACATCTCTGTGTGCATGGTGATTGATAATGATTACATCTTTATGAACCCAACCTAGAGGTCTCAACTTCCTGCTGACTACTTCCTGAGTGTGCTGCTAGCTAAACTGGAGATAATTCGGAGGCATTATTTAGAAATACTGAGGTTTTAAGCCTGCATCTGTCAAGACTTTTTCTCAACTCTACGTGGCATTATTCCTTGTTTTCGTGATAAGAACCTACAGCCAAATTTCATGCCATGTTCAAGCTTAAGAGAAGTTGTAGTGCAGAGAGAGGAGGGTCAAGAGATTTCTTTGTAGGATCCCAGTTGTCATATGTGTGTATGTGTGGTTTTGTTTTGTTTTTTAGACTAGAAAGAATAGGGCAGAAGGAACTTCTGGTCCTACTGGTATATTGTAAGAAGACGACTTTGAGCCATTTCGTTTTTTAAAATTACTTTTCAAACTTTTTTTTTTTTTCACTTAATTGAAAATAGGTAAGTTTAACCTTTGAAAGGGTGCCTCTGAATGTGAAACTGTTAATCGCTCAGTCATGTCCAACTCTTTGGGACCCCATGGACTGTAACCCACCAGGCGCCTCTGTACATGGAGGCAACCCTCCAGGCAAGAATACTGGAGTGGTTGCCATTCCCTTTTCCAGGGCATCTTCCTGACCCCCGGATCAAACTCTGGTCTCTTGCATTGCAGGCAGATTCTTTACCAGCTGAGCCACCAGGGAAGCTGTGCTCAGCTGTGCCCCTGAATGTTAAAAGGCTGAAAGCCCAAGCCTGGTGCTCCCCAGCTCAGTGCTACTGCAACTCTGTTTTATCCTTCATCAGCTAAGTCAGCATAACACATGACTGAGAGGAAATCAGGATAGTGAAATAGTTCAGGTTCCTTGAAAAGAAGGTAACAAATCCATCCAAGGTGGTAACATTTCCATTAAATAAACTTTTTGGTCTAAGTTCAACTACTTCCAGTCAGAATCATAGCAACCAAAACAAAAACTGTGTAAAGTCATTTAGTCATCTTATCCATGCATCAGTGATTACCTTTTTCTGGAATTATGTCAGTACTACCTGTGTGTGTTATTTTCTCGTGTTTTTGCAGGTTTGGGCCAGGCTTAGTCATCTACTGGTACGGGTTTATCCAGGAGCTGGACTGTAACCGGGAGAGGGGCATCCTGCTCCATGCCTGCTTCCCCACTGACATCGTCACCTTGTGCCACAGTGTTGCTTGACCCTGATGATCCTGGAAGAGAATCTGGGAGGAAAAGGTGAATCCGGAAGCAATTTTACTTTCCTGCAGCGTAAACTCCTGGCAACATCTGCCCTGAACTTCAGCTGAACTCTCGCTGCCCGTGGTCACACCACTACCTCTTTAGACAAACATATCAAGAGTTTCTGTTTTCCTTCATCCCTTGCTCATGGGAACAGCCAAGAACTACAGACACAACCCACTCATTATCAGCATTTCTGTCTCTGTCAAACAGTTAGTTTATAGATAGTCATAATCTTTCTTCCTTCCGTATGGTTTCTCCTTATATACTGAACAAAAGAAAAAATGTGGAGACTGAAAGGTGTGATTTTTCAATTCTCCGCCCAGTTACCAAATCGCCCTCTTATTTATTTTTTGGCTAAGCCTGAATTCATTCTGTCTCCCTCCCCATTTCTCTTCATGTACACTTACAGATACCCAGGATTGCATTACTGTCGTGGAATAACCTCTCATGGTCCTAGCAAAGCCAAAGTCGTGAAGGCTACAACTAGATTTTCTCACTCACCTGCAAGGGCTGATCTTGCTGGCAGCCTGCACTTGCTTTGTCCAGTCTTTATGGTTTCCTGACTTCTATGGCAGTAAGCCAAACTGAAAAAAATATACTTGATGAGAATTTCTTCTTTTTATATTACTTGTTTGAACACCAAACATTTTCCACTTATCTCATTTAAAAGCATCAGTTATGTTGTGTCTAGAAACCATGCTTCTCTTTTGGATTGGGGGCTGAGGGCAGATAACTGAAGCTCGGGGCCAGCCTTGAAAAGAGTTTATTTTTAAACGCAAAACTAGTTGTCTGTAGGTATGGATGGTAGTTGGTATTTTCATGAGTAAAATTTTTCAAAAGTGCATTCTTTGCGCTGCTTTATATCTCCCATAAGTTAGGCATTAGGGAAGTTCGGCTTTGAATGAATTAAGTGTACCAAAAATAAACCTAGAGCAATTTTCAGGTTAGCAAAATAAAAGAAGTTTTGTATTTGTTCACTTTCATTTATTCACTTTTTATACTGCAAACCAAATTTCAATCTGAAGGAAAACATCATTATAAATTCATTATAAACCTATCTTTTAGGAAGGCAAAAAATTAATCCATACCCAAAAATGTATTTAATAAAATTTTCCCCCATGATGACAAAAAATAATATTCTTTATAATATTGAGTGAGTTTGGAAATATTAGTAAAAATGTAACTTTTACAAACACCCTCCAGTTATATGCATTGCTTGGTTCTTTCAAAAGACTTTGTTCCTTTTGCACCTAAGAGGGTATGCAGACGTCTGCTTTTGAAGAGCACAAACATGTTGGGTTCAGGCATGGATTTTATCTCTGTGGTAGGTTGCGTTAAACAAGAAAGAGGGAGATGATGAAATGGTATGGTATTATCAGGCAAACTTGTGCTTCAGTGTAAAATTCACCATACAGGTTTTGTGAGTAAAATAGAATGATTGGGAGCCAGTGCTGTTGTTTTTAATACACACCACACACACTCACACTTGGGAACTACTGCTGTTGTCTTGATACACACCACACACACACACACACAAACTTGGGGACCACTGCTGTCTTAATACACACATGCACACTCTTAGGCCAAACTGTTGTTAAAAGCAGTTTTCATGGCATGCTTTAAACTGATTTTTCTTCTTTAGGAGTAAATTACATGGATCTGCACAGATGTTGAAAACCTTGTTAAACCCTCATCAAGGATTTGTTTATTTTACATTAAACAAATTTATGATGAAGGGGCACAAATAAATTTAAAAAATGAAAGAGGAGCTTGCTCCTACCTGGCACCCTGACATAATATGTTAGGAGAAGGTATCAGCGTTCTCTGGCAAAAGCACCACCTTTTCTTTATGGATGAGATTTTTAAATCTGGCCCTGAAAAGTGGGAAAGAAACCAGCGGTAGACTGTACATACCATGATAAAGTTACAAAGTTATTTAAAACTAAGCTTTATACAACATAAAAACTAATGTGATTATAATGTATATTACTTTTCAGTAGACATTGGAGGAGTGGTGTGGGGGGGACTGATGTTCCTAGATTAGAAGCCGAAATCCTCCTTGTCCTTTTATGTAAGAAATACTTATCTGTGCTATTAATATTTCTATGTGTGTTGTTTGTTTACTTTTTTATATATATTTTTTAATTTAGACAGTGTAAACATCACCCCTAAAGAGTAGACATATGGTGACTTTTTTTTTTCTTCTCTCATCATTAGAACATTAACGTTAAAGTCAAATCCTACTTTATGGAGATCTCTGCAAATCATGCTGATGAATTAAGCCAAGTCAGAAAGCAGGAGTGTGTGTACAAACATAAAACTCAATGATGTTCTCTCTGGCATATGTAGACCTGCCAAGCGTCTGCTCTCACAAACAAACAAGAGACCCTGTTTGTTAGAAGCTCTCAGAGGGATGAGTTCAGAGCAAAGCTGATCCAGCACGGATACTTCAGGCTACTTCACAGACTTGGTCCCACCCCATTTCTACCCCAAACAAACAAAAAACAATGAGACTTCTTTTTTTTTTTTTTAATTTGCTTTGGGCAAAGTGTCTGTTAACTCTTCTAAACACTCCTAAATCATATATAAAAAGAGAGGCTTGGGCGCAGAGTAGAAAACTGGCTCTCCAGGGGACATCATTTTCCTTTAAGCATAGGTGTGTAGCTGCTCATAATTGGCAAGGCTTAATTCCACTCTGGAAAAAGATAAGTTGTCAAGTCTTTGAGGGGGTGCACTCACTCATTAAAGCCACCAGGGGATTGCTTAGCGCCCTGGATGAGGTCATCCACTAAATGGGCCCCAGTGGGTCTCACTAATTAACGCACAGTGCCCAAGTGAACAGTTAATTCACTCGCCCCTCCCTGAGGAGCTACACCCAGTGTTTCCTTTCGTCTCTGGAACCAAGATACCCGAGATGTCTGCTCTTTCTCACCAGTGGCCCCCACCCCCCGACACACACACCCTTTACAGACCTGCAGTTTCAGTTGAATTAAATCTTTCACGTGCTGGCCTCCATTTCCTTCTTCCCTGTCATCTCCCCTTCTCCAGCCTTTGCAGTTTCTTCCCATGTGGACACACATTCGGCACTTACTCACTACAACTCATAGAAAAAGACTCTGATGCTAGAAAGATTGAGGGCAGGAGAGAAGGCGACAACAGGATGAGAGGCTGGATGGCATCAGTGACTCAATAGGCGTTAGTTTGAGCAAACTCTGGGAGATAACGAAGGACAGGGAAGCCTGGCGTGCTGCGATTCATGGGGTCGCAAAAGTCAGACATGACTGAGCGACTGAGCATCAGCAACAACACTATCCATTGGTTCTTTTTCTCTCTGGGAAATGATCCCAGGACTGATTCAGCCCATCTGAATCCTGATCCATGTATTTTCAGAGTCCAGGTTGGGGAAGAACAATGGGCCTAAACCCTCTGGGGAAAAGCACACCTAAGGCTCCTCTGTGTACCCAGTGTTCACAGGCATCTGTGGCACCTGAAGATCGTAAAACCTGTAACTAAGATATTTACAGGGTCAAAGAGAGCCTGAGGGTTAGTCTGTCCGTAACTATTTTGGCAAAAAGAGTCCAAAGAACATGTGAGGTTTACTGACATTTTCAGACTGAATGGTGATGTTTAGCTGATTAAAATTACTAATTAAAATAGTAAAATGTCTCTGTGATTCAATTAGAGAATCACGGCCTAGCTTGTTCATCTTGGAGGAAGCGTGCCATTTTCTGTGTGATCTGCTGGGAGCAAATTGCCTCCTAACTATAACTATTTTGTGAATAGGATGGGAGGTGAAAATCTCCCAGCTGGCACCTTCTCAATTAAGGTCAAGGAACAAAGCCGGCTTAACTAGAGAGGAAATTAAAAGGCAAACAATAGGAGTTTGCCTGCACTGTCACCATTTATAGCGAGATCCTCTCTGGACCTGCCTGGTAGGTCACCCTCAGGTTAAGGAACGGTCCCAGTGACAGAGTTCAGACCCTCTAATTGTATTATGCCAAACTAACCTTCCTATATATAGTAAAAATGGTCTGAAGATGTTTTATTAAGAACATGCCTGGATTGCAAAGATTAAGGAAGATGGAATTATGAATTAAATAATAACCAGAACAGCTTGCGTTCCCCTTGTGTTTTTCACTTTCCTGCTATTGTTTTGAACGTGGCTGTGAGACAAAGAGCTGCTTAGGTCAAGAACTATAAATTACGGTTTTCATACAATAGTCATCCACTAAAATGATTTCAAAGCTTGATCAAAGTACTTCAAAAAGACTTTTAAAACTTTTCCACAATGCAGGGGGAGGGGAAAGACTCATTTGATGCTTTAATTTGCTTCAGTCAGTCTAGCAGAGTTCCATCTTGGCGTCATACCTACTTTATATAAAATCCCACTCATTAGTTAAAGCAATCCAACTTGTTCTTATTGTTGTCTCATGTACAAGTAAAGGGGATTTACGTTTCCATCTAGTTAACTGGCACAACTAAACCTTTGGAGGCACTTGTAATGGAAGGAAAAGGTGCACATAATCCTGCTTTCAAAGAAGCATAACTTGACAGCATTTAATCATGATACGCAAGGTGTTTAAGACTAACTCCCTGATTAGAATTAAAGTGGATATCAGTGGATTTAGTTGGCATCTTAATAATAGTCATGGTAGCAGATAGATTTCGTGTTTCATCTCTTTTCCCTCACCACTTGCATTTACTTGGAGCTGTCTCATGTCATAAGCAAGGATGATGAGAAGTACTCTAGTGGTAGATAAATTGAGTAAATTCTAGGCCCAACCATACATAAAGACAGTGTGGGATGGCTGCCACAATGCTTCCCTGTCAGGTAATTTGTATTTTTTAAAAGGAAGGTCATTTTGAAATGCTGACATGAAATATAACCAAGTCAATTAAGTAATAACAATGGAAGTTCAGAGTTTAATTGAGGCCTGAACATGAAGCCACCGACCATTAACCTAAAGCAGTCATGAATTCCCCTGAAAACAGCCTGTTAAAGGTATTTCTAGAATAGCTAGCACTTTTTTCTTTAAAAAAAAAAAAGTGTCATTTTTAATATTCAACACAGATACAGTCAGAAATTACAATTGAGTGTATGTAAAGTGGACTGTTTTTTAATTTTAACTGAACTTTCTTTTATAGGGAAAAATTAAAATTTATATAATCCCAATGACCTCTGCAGGAAACTATAGTTTTGTAAGTAAACTGAAAGTTGTAAGCACCTTTTATTTGATTGTGCCACGTTTATCTCCGTTGTTGACGTACTTCTCTCTGTAGTTGTTCATTGGCGAGATTTTCTGACTCGATTGTAAGCTCCATAGAGTAGGAACTATATTTATCTTGTTCACCACTCTATGACCCAATAGCTAACAGAGCTCCTGGCACAGAGCAGGTGTTCAGTAAATGTTGAATGCACAAATGAACGACTGTTAAGCTTAGATTAAATATGCTCTTACTCACTTGCATTAAAGGGATAATTGGAGCCTTTTTATTTTAACTGTTTCATTTTCTTCAGCTGAAGACTAGGGGTATTTATTGGAATCAGAGAAACACATCATATATTTTGACGTAAATTAATTAGTTTGGTGAGAATGAATTACTTTAGAAACCCTCAAAATCTGAAATATGGCAGTTTCATTCACCAGTCTTTGAGGATGCATACTTAGTTGTAAAGGCTTCCCTGGTGGCTCAGAGGGTAAAGAATCCTCTGCCAATGGAGGAGACACAGTTTGATCCCTGGGTTGGGAAGATCCCCTCGAGAAGAAAATGGCTACCCATTCCAGTATCCTTGCCTGGAGAATCCATGGACAGAGGAGCCTGGTGGGCTACAATCCATAGGGTCGCAAAGAATTGGACATGACTACAGCAACTTAGCAGCCACATATACACTTAGTTGTAAGAGGAATTCCTGTGCTTTCATTGCGTTTGCCTTAAAATTAGCCTTTGTACATTATTGTTTAGCCAATATATTGCTAAATTAACTCAAACATTTAAAATTTTTGTTTCTTTTTTTTTTTTTAAAGGCTTATTAAGGCTTAGCTTTATCTTTACATTTCTATTTAAGAAGGTTTCCCCTAAAATCAAGTCAAGGCAACTATGTTTTGTACACAGATTTGGGGGTATTTGGTGGAATTATTAGATTAACTGCAAAAAATGGTGCTTTCCATTGCTCGCTTTTATACTGCTGAGCCGGTGACAAAGTGCTTCCTGGCCATAGAAGTGTCTGCTGGCTCAGGAGAGACGGGTTCTCTGGTCATTGGCCAACAGGATCTGACTTGGGAGAGACACTGTCCATGAACTGCTCAGGGGGTGTTTCCCTGTTAGTCATTAATTCAGAGTATGTTATCATCTGAAAGCCAGAGACATTTGGCATGTTTCCGCATATTTTGGAGACTTATGACACAGAAGGAGCTGGAATTCTCACATTTCTTCTGTGCTCTGCTGGTTCCCAGGACTTAATTCACTGGGGCCATTTTGGTATGTGATTCCTTCCATGAGTGTCTCCGGAGAGAACTGACACTCAGGACAGATATCACTGAGACTGGATCCTCTTTGGCTCTGTGGGATGTTTCCATCTTATATTTTTAGCATTTAGGGTCTTGAAGACATGAATATTTATGGAGTCCCTGATGTATGTTTGGCAGGCTATAGTCCATGGGGTCACAAGAGTCAGACTTAGTGACTAAACAGCAACAACAACAAGTGTGTGTTTAGAACTGTCTCAGGTGTTGTGGGGAATTCAGAAATATGCAGTAAATGCTCATTTGGGGGAAAATAAATCATTACTTGGGCTTCCCGGGTGGCTCAGTCACAGTGCACAAATCATTACTTGGCAAAATGAAAGCAAAAGATTTGAAAATTTCAGAAAAGACAATTATAGTATAAAAAGGAAAGAGGCAGACCTGTGGGGCTTTTAGTAAGATGTTTTACTTCTAGACTTTGGGCAGCAAATAATTTTCTATATGCTGTGGTAGCTGCATTCACCACTGTTGAGAAGGGTTCTGAGGCTGAGTCCAGCTCAATGGGAAATAAGGCTGTGATCAATTCTGGGCACTAGTCTTTGGAGTGGGTAGTGACCACATAGATGCCACATATTTTCTATTCCCGCCCTAGGCTGTTCATGTTTAGTGCAAATATAAAGAAATTCTAAGCATTTGGAACAGAACTCATAATCTTGTTCATGGGCCTGAGTAATAAACAGTAACATTTTTCATTGGTTCTATAACATCAAGGGAAGTATTAGTAACATCTGTCCATGGCTGAGATCTGTTTAGCAATTCATATAAGCAAAATATTTCAATAGGAATATGATTTAAAAACTCAAGATAAACACTTTAGAAGGCCACAGATAATTATTGCTCTCAGTAAAGTAAACACCTACAAGTTACATGACATTATTGAAGAGAAACATTGGGTCTCTACAGTTTGGGCTGTCCATAAGGATCTTGAGATTTGAGGATTGTCTTCTATTAATATGGTCTCACATACTCCTTAGATTTTTATTTTTATTGTTTGTTTTCCCAGTAAATGCAAGCTGGGGTTTCAGTGTCAGCTGCAGAACAGGCCTTCCTTCTCTTTCATGGTCTTAATATCTTATGGATTTCAATTTCCTACTTAGTGCAGTGCATTTTTAGAAAGTAGTCATTATATATTTGTTATATTTGTTTTAAAATATGCTTCCAGAGAGAAGTGTTGAAATATTTTCAAAGGTGAAAGAGATGGGTATGCTTTACATGGTAATGCAGTTTTTGTTAATATACTTCCCATTAAGCCATAAATAATGTTCCTAAAACCTTTTAATTGAATCAGCTCATTAATTCTGTCAGCTAAAATAATGACAATCATTGCACACAGAAAATTAGTAGGTAAAAAGCTAAAAATATTTTGTTGCTTGCTAATTTGAATAGAAGAATCCATCTTGGTTTTCCAAGTTACAATTTTTTAAAAAGCATTTTGTGGTAAATGAAAAAAAAAAAAAAAAGGCAATTCAGCCTAACAGAGGGTAATCAAAAAGCAGAACAGCAAGAAAGATGGCAAAGTGGACATAAGTGCATTGCATGTCAATGTAAAACTCAGTCTTTTGGTAAATTATTTTCATCTTACTTGCTTCCCCACTATCCTTGAAAGTGTTTCCCAATGACAAAGGGGTTAAAAACAGCAGCAGCAGCTTGGAGGCGTGGAGTGAGCAAAGAAGCCCATGTGAGAATTGAATTGCATTTTCAATCGGTTCCCTAAGAGGTGTGCGGAAAGGAAAATTGAGCCATTAAGCAAAGAAGAGATGAGTTTGACTCATAGACTCAGAGAATTTTAGAATTGGAAGAGACCAGAGACCTCATTGTACAAGTGAGAAAACTGGAGTCGGGAGAGGTCACATGACTCATCCAAGGTGACAGAGCTAGCTAATTGGAGGCAGGACTAGAATCCTTCCTAACCTCCTGTCCACCATCATTGTCACCATGATGTTAATCATTTATTCCAGAGCGAGCTTCCAATACCTAAATTACATTTATTGTTTACAAAATAAAAGATCATTGTATATTTTTGAATGAACATTCTGAACCTTACTGTTTTTGCTCTGTTACTGATTGTCTGATCTCTGTAGTAGAAATCAGCTGTTGCTTTGACAGAAATACCTCTCATTTTATTTGCACTTAAGTAACCTAAAATCCTTATCATTTTGTGGCAGTTTCTTGGGTTTTTTGGCTGTGTAGCTTGGGGGATCTTAGTTCCCCAACCAGTAGTTAGACCCTGGTCCCAGAAGTGAAAGCGCAGCATTCAGTTTCTATACATTGCCATGTAGCTTAAGGATTTGCTGCTAAAAATCATTTTGGAAACGGTTGTAGGTTATTTTCCCCCCTGGCTGATTTACATATTCATTTGATTTCTCCTTCCATTAAAAACATCCACAGATGTTATGTTTACTATCTTCTGTTCCTGTAAGGATAATGTTTAAACCGATAGTAATTCATGAATTTTTCTGATCATCACCAGTAATAATTAGTATATCATATTCTATAACTGTACCCAGTAGAACCTGTGACTTAACTCAATTTGGTGACAAGCTGGAATCCCTGATCCCCCACTTAAATAATGAGCCTAAAGGCTTCAATTTCTTCAGTTGTAAAATTGACATAATAACTATCACATAAGACTATTGTAAGGATTAAATAAGATTATTATGTAATACATCATACATCGTGCTCTAACAAAACTAGTATCATATCTCATAGTTTTATTGTACATTATATAATTATTAATAATATCACTACCATAGAAGGATCCATCTAATAAACGAAATGCACCATCAAAAAACTGTGCGTTTTCTGTTAACATCAACGTTAGTATAAGGTAAATAGCTTGGTTTATTATTGTTTTTCTAAAACTCATTTTTAAAAAGCCATTTTTCCTAAAGTTAAGGGAGAGGCAGTGGGGATATGCTTAGTTGATTGTTTTCGCAGACACATGTCTCACTTAACATTCCTCTTCTCTAGAGGAACTCTGAGCCCATGTTTCTTTCGATAGTGACCGTAGCCTTGGCCATAAATACAACTTTGGAGACAACACAGCACAGGAACTAGCCAGGGCTTCTAGGTCTGATTGAAGGCCCCTATCAGCAGTGCTCCAGATGAGCCCCTGAAGGTTTGTCATAATAGAAAAGGTTTCTTTGGGGATTGAAATACCTTCTCCGGGCTATTGTTAATTCAGTGAAAGAGAGCATAAAATGCTATTTGAATGTGATCTTTGAAAAACTGAAAACAGCAAAGCAAAAAGGAATTTGGGGAAATGAATACTAGTTCCTGGATTCTTTCTCTGACTGATGCTCCTGACGCTGTTGGGTGCAGTTTTGTAAAAGACCTGACTTTGGCCAGTGCACCCACCCTTAAACTTTGACCTCATTATATCACAGACAAGCTGAACAGTTTTCCAACAAATGAACAAGCATGGAGGCTTCCCTCTGTGATCACATGCCAGTCTTCTTAGATGCTTGAGGCAGGTTCTGCATCAGATTCTCCTTGGCAGCAGAGGACACTGTAACAGTAGCACTGGGCATGGGAAGTGTGTTTCCTTTTATCTGGGAGCTTGGGATCATTTTGCAAATAATTAACTGTGCTTCACAACACCCCTGCTAGGTAAAGAAGTGCTCCTGTGTCCATAAACAGAAGTTAACCAGTTGAGCTGTGTTTCTTGTAGAAGTTTTTTATTTACTTAGAATCCACCTGCAGTGCAGGAGACCAGGGTTCAATCCCTGGGTTGGGAAGATCCCCTGGAGTAGGAAATGACAACCCACTCCAGTATTCTTGCCTGGATAATCCCATGAACATAGGAGCCTGATGGGCTGCAGTCCATGGGGTCACAAAATGTCAAACACGACTGAGCAATGGGCTCATTTTAGCAAACACAGGTTGTGTGGTCTAAAGATAATCTAGACACCTTTATTAACTGAATTTGAAAATTTTAGATGAATTTGCATTGCCCTCAATCTGGCAGCACATCTTATTGAAAACATGAAGACTGATACGAACTGTCCTGAAATGGCTTGATCTGATTATCACCTAAAATTGATCTAGGTTTGCAACTCATTGAAGTCAGATCATTGGAAGGTCTGGTGCTAAAGCTGAAGCTCCAATACTTTGGCCACGTGATGTGAAGAGCTGACTCATTGGAAAAAGACTCTGATGCTGGGATTGATGGAAGGCAAAAGGAGAAAAGGACATCAGAGGGTGAGATGGTTAGATAGCATCACTGACTCAATGGGTATGAATCTGAGCAAACTCTAGGAGACAGTGAAGGACAGGGAAGCCTGGTGTGCTACAGTCCATGGGGTTGCAAAGTTAAACAGGACTTAGAGACTGAACAACAGCAATAACATATAATAAAAACTTGTATTTAGAATATTTCTAAAACTGAAAACTAAATAATAAAAATCAACTCAAAAAATAATTGGGAAAAGATTTGAACAGTCATTTAACCAGTGAAGAAATATGCCATGTGAACACATGAAAAGATATTCCACATCATTAATCATTAGTAAAATACAAATGACAGCACAATAAGATACCACTATACAACTATGACAATAGCTCAAATTTAAAAGTTGACATTACCAAATGTTAAGGGAAGATGTGGAGCAACTGAAACTCTATTATGCAAAATGGTATAGCCCGTTGATTAAACAATTTGGCAGTTTCTTAAAACATTAAATAAGTAGCAAATAACTCAGCAATTTACTCAAGAGAAATGAAGAGTTTTCATAAAAACCTCTCCACAGTTATAGTAATGTTATTTATAATTGCCAAAAGCTAGCAACAAACCAAGTGTTCCTTTTTATTGCTGATTAGTATCCCATTGCATGGATGGACTATATACACAGTGGTCCATCCATGCAGTGGAATACTAAGCAGCAATATAAAGGCACCAACAACAGATACACACCACACATAAAGAATTTTCAAAAGAGTAGTGTCAAGTAAAAGAAGCCAGACTTAAAAGACTATATACAGTATATTCCTTTTTTAGAATATTCTGGAAAAGTCAAATCTATAGGGACAGGAATCAAAGCAATGATTGCCAGGGATTAGAGGGGAGGAAATTAACTACAAAGGGACATGAGAGAACTTTAGAATGTAACAAATACTCCTGATGGTTGCACACTATATACATTTTTCAAAATTCATAGACCTCTGCACCAAAAAAGAGTGGACTGTGTAAATTATACCTCAATAAACAACAAAAGCAAATAAATGTAAAGATTTTAAAATAGATAATTTCAAATCCGTTTATTCTTCAAATGTTGGAAATGTTTTGACAGTGTATGGGTGAAACCTTTTCCTGATTCAATTTATTATTTTAGTCGAGCTATTTCAATATTCAGTTTCCCTTCTCCAGTGGAACACATTTTGTCAGAACTCTCCATCATGACCTGTCCGTCTTGCATGGCCCTACACAGCGTGGCTCATAGTTTCATTGAGTCAGACAAGGCTGTGGTCCATGGGAACAGATTGGTTAGTTTTCTGTGATTGTGGTTTTCAGTCTGTCTGCCATCTGATGGAGAAGGTTAAGAGGCTTATGGAAGCTTCCTGATGGGAGAGACTGACTAAGGGGGAAAGTGGGTCTTGTTCTGATGGGCGGGGCCGTGCTCTTAAATTGAAGAAAGTGGGGAAAACCACTAGACCATTCAGGTATAACCTAAATCAAATCCCTTAGGATTATACAGTGGAAGTGTGAAATAGATTTAAGGGACCAGATCTGATACGATGCCTGATGAACTATGGATCAGAGGTTCGTGACATTGTACAGGAGACAGGGATCAAGACCATCCCCAAGAAAAAGAAATGCAAACGAGCAAAATGGCTGTCTGAGGAGGCCTTACAAATAGCTCAGAAAAGAAGAAAAACAAAAAGCAAAGGAGAAAAGGAAAGATATACCCATTTGAATGCAGAGTTCCAAAGAATAGCAAGGAGAGATAAGAAAGCCTTCCTCAGTGATCAGTGCAAAGAAAGAGGAAAACAATAGAATGGGAAAGACTAGAGATCTCCTCAAGAAAATCAGAGATACCAAGGGAACATTTCATGCAATGATGGGCTCAATAAAGGACAGAAATGATATGGACCTAACAGAAGCAGAAGATATTAAGAAGAGGTCACAAGAATACACAGAAGAACTATACAGAAAAGAGCTTCATGACCCAGATAATCACGATGGTGTGATCATTCACCTAAAGCCAGACATCCTAGAATGTGAAGTCAAGTGGGCCCTAGGAAGCATCACTATGAACAAAGCCTAGTGGAGGTAATGGAATTCCAGCTAAGCTTTTTGAAGTCCAAAAGATGATCGCTGAACTGGAAGAAACACAAGCTGGAATCAAGATTCCTGGGAGAAATATCAATAACCTCAGATATGCAGATGACACCACCCTTATGGCAGAAAGTGAAGAGGAACTAAAAAGCCTCTTGATGAAAGTGAAACAGGAGAGTGAAAAAGTTGCTTAAAGCTCGACATTCAGAAAATGAAGATCATGGTATCCGGTCCCATCACTTCATGAGAAATAGATGGGGAACAGTGGAAACAGTGTCAGACTTTATTTTTGGGGGCTCCAAAATCACTGTAGATGGTGACTGCAGCCATGAAATTAAAAGACACTTGCTCCTTGGAAGAAAAGTTATGACCCACCTAGACAGCATATTAAACAGAGACATTACTTTGCCAACAGAGGTCCATCTAGTCAAAGCTATGGTTTTTCCAGTAGTTATGAATAGATGTGAGAGTTGGACTATGAAGAAAGCTGAGCACTGAAGAACTGATGGTTTTGAACTGTGAGAAGACTCTTGAGAGTCCCTTGGAGAGCAAGGAGATCCAACCAGTCCATCCTAAAGGACATCAGTCCTGAATATTCATTGGAAGGACTGATGTTGAAGCTGAAACTCGAATACTCTGGCCACCTGATGCGAAGAACTGACTCCTTGGAAAAGACCCTGATGTTGGGAAAGATTGAAGGTGGGAGGGCAAGGGACGACCGAGGATGAAATGGTTGGATGGATGGCATCACCAACTCAACTGACACGAGTTTGAGCAGATTCTGGGAGTTGGTGATAGACGGGGAAGGCGTGCTGTAGTCCATGGGGTCGCAAAGAGTCAGACACGACTGAGCAATTGAACTGAACTGAACTGAATTTATTATTTATATAATATTAATATACTAACATAATATTAGCTATACTTGAAATAGGTATATGTTTAATGTCAAAATTTAGAAGAATAAATTATATTCAAGCAAAAGAAGCAAAAATTACATCTTGTTTCATATTTGGACAAAATATTCATGTAACATAACTCAACAAATATTTATCTGGCATATATTGTCCCAGAATCTGTGAAATAGCCAGCTTTGCAAGTTTTTAAGGCCCCTAATAGCCATATTAGGTCCTCAAATTTTCATTATTTCAAAGCATGTTAGAAAAGGTCTCGATGATATTATTTACAGAATCCCATTTCTATCTTAGAATAACACCTGGTTTGTCATAAATAGTAAGTGTTCATTATTTTATTATTTAAATTTCTTCCACTCACTTTTACAATGCAAGTCTAGTATTATCTGTTGTAGTTGCCTTTGTTAATTGCCTACCCACCAGCCAATCACCACAACCACCACCTCCTTTCTATCCCAGCATTACTTTTGCTCAGATGTCCACTGTCCCCTAGATGGCTGTATACTTTCTCAGAGGAAGAGAACCTCAGCCCCAACCCCTAGAGGCACATCACGGTTGCTCTAAGCCACTCGTGGCACCTCCCTTCTCTTACCGGTGACTGGTGTAGGCATAAGCATATGATGCATTTGGACCAAAAAGAGTTGAGAGAAAGTCTGCTGAAGGGCTTCTGGAAGAGGCCTGCCTTGCTGATCCAAAATCACAAAGAAAGAAATGGTCCCTCTTCTGCTGGTTGTATCTGGATGGCATGCATAGCTATGGCCATCTGGCAACCAGGGGTAGTGCTAGATCGCAGACAAGCAAACTCCCTGAGGATGAGGAGGCAGAAAAATGGAGAAAACCTGATTCTGATGATGTCACTGAGTCCCTGTATTTATCTTGAAACTGCCACATCTCCTGTTATCTCAGCTAATAAATTCTCTTTACTCTTTAAGCCAGTTGAGCTAGTCTTTTCTGTTGTTTGGAGCCAAAAAATGCCGTAAGCAAAAACACTGTTACTTACAACAAATACACTGTTTCCCATCAAAGTGAGATCACAGAAAAGGAAGCAGGGCATCCCCCATTTTTTGGACCTTGAAGCTATAGAATATTAATTTTAGTGATTAAAAATATGTAAAAATTACTAATCATAAATGTTGATAAAAGGGGAAACAATGTAAATCTCTTATTTGAAAATAACATTCATTTGAAAATATGGCTGGATAATATAATAGATAAAGAAAATGAGCCTGTAAAATGTGCAATTTGGGCTTCCCTGGTGGCTCCATGGTAAAGAATCCACCTGCCAGTGCAGGAGACGTGTGTACCATCCCTGATCTGGGAAGATCCCACATTCCTTCTGGGCCACTAAGGCCTTGTGCCACAACTACTGAGCCTGTGCTCTAGAGCCCGGGAGCCGCGGCTACTGAGCCCACGTGCTGCAGCTTCTGAAACCCGAGCACTCTAGAGTCTGTGCTCCACAAGAGACGCCACTGCAATGAGAAGCTCGTGCACCACAACCAGAGAGTAGCCCCTCTCACCGAAACCAGAGAAAAGCCCATGCAGCAACAAAGACCCCGAGCAGTGAACTAAATAACATTCTGTTTTAAAAGGTGAAATTAATTTGCATAGTGATTCTTCACCAGTGAGCCATTTTGTATGGTGAAACCCTTCACTTCTACAGTCATTTCCATGCATCTTCCTACAGAGCGAAGGCACCTCCTGAAAATGGGTAAGGGAACAGGAATTACTGTGTCTAGTCAATGGATAAAACTACAGCCATGCTAGAGAGTTTGGTGGCCTGCTGGAGATCACACACTAACAAGAGACATAGCCAAGGAAACTTTGCTTATTCTTCTCTTCCTCTACTTGAAATGGCAAGACCCACTTCCAAAAGCTCATGGAAAAAGAGAATTTTCAATTTGGTGGCAACTATTCAGACAATCTCGGAGAAGGCAATGGCACCCCACTGCAGTACTCTTGCCTGGAAAATCCCATGGATGGAGGAGCCTGGTAGGCTGCAGTCCATGGGGTCGCTAACAGTTGGACACGACTGAGCGACTTCACTTTTTACTTTCATGCACTGGAGAAGGAAATGGCAACCCACTCCAGTGTTCTTGCCTGGAGAATCCCAGGGACGGGGGAGCCTGGTGGGCTGCCGTCTATGGGGTCGCACAGAGTCGGACGCGACTGAAGCGACTTAGTAGTAGTAGTAGTATTCAGACAATCTGCACATAGAGTAATAATTCTAATGCTGTGAGGTAAAGAATATGACTTTTTCTCTTAATTTTAAAAGAACATAACTGGAAAATCAATTCTTTGAGCAAATGACAATTGCTGCTACAAATGTCCCCACTGGCAACTTATAGTACAATTCAATAAAAAAAAGTTGGCCTTTATACTCCTCTATTTCTTTAATGAGGCTAATCATATTTATTAGAATAAAGTTTATAAACAGTGGGTGAAATACGTATGTGTCTTTCAACTAATCTCTTCACTATAAGGCGTTCTTATTCTGAAAGCCAGATTTCTCTACATAAATTATAAGTATGACAAAGTATGAGCTGAACATCCTCCAGTGGCAGTATATCTGAACGATGGATAGACTATAAAAACCTTGCCTAGTGTCATACTGGAAAAACCAACCTCTGAAACTTATACAGTATTATAAGTCAACCATTTATCAATTGAAACAAAGAAAAGAAAACCAAGCCTCCTTCGATTTAAGAAAAGAAAGCAATGGCTATTATATCCAGCAGGAGGGTATGAAGAAAATTAAGTCTGTAATATTAATAACTGCACTCAGCAACAACAACAACAAAACAGTAGAGCATTCCAGAGACCAGAGAGGGTTCTCCCTGTTTTTTAAGGAGAGAGACCAGCATCCAAATCGATCTATCCTTCAAAGGATATTGACAGAAGATTAATCAGTGACGGTGAGGAGAGTTTTGCTATTGACACAAGTCATGGCCCATGATTAGGCCAGTGGCCTCAAGAGTGGGAGGCATTCATCCCAGAGAATATGTAGGAAAAGTACATCAGAAACTATGTTTTATTGTTAAAAAAACCCTAATTGTACTAATATTTAATATGTTTTACTAATTTTACCAATATTCTTCAATATTTTACAATACATGTAAATAAATATACACAGTTTAAAAGTGTGTGCACAGTTTTTTTTTTTTTTCCCTGACAGCAGTATGTGATCAATAACAGCAAGGATCAATAGGTATCACCTATGAGTGTCCACAGTCATTTCATACAAATTACACACTGATTTTGACATGTCCTTCCAAATATATTGATCTGTTATGTCTTGAGTACTTCCAAGGGGCATACTCACTTTTCAGATATTTGGTCTCAGTCTGGCAGTAACATACTGTTGTAATCTAGGCATGGTAATCACAGAAAGCATTCAGTAATGAAGTATGACGTGCCCCTTTGCAAACACCCAGGTACTGCATTTGGAAAATTATCATACCACACCACAGAAGGGCTTCTCTTGTGGCTCAGATGGTAAAGAATCTGTCTGCAATGCAGGAGACCTGGGTTCGATTCCTGGGTTAGGAAGATCCCCTGGAGAAGGGAATGGCTCCAGTATTCTTGCCTGGGAAATCGCATGGACAGAAGAGCCTGGCAGGCTATAGTCCAAGGGGTTGCAAAGAGTCAGACAAGACTGAGTGACTAACACTTTCAGTTTTCATACCACAGAACCGTAGAAAGAAGCAGACAACTGATTCTGTATTCGTTCAGTTTGCCACTTTTCAATTCATTTGGTCACACTGGGCATTATCCTATCCACAGGTCAGCAGTGGCACATACAAACACATTATTGGTGAAAGATGTATTAATATGTCTTTTGTAACCCAAACATTATTGATCAGAGCCGTATCAATACGTTTTTAGAGAATAATACAATTAACATCACTGAGCAAAGTTGTTAAAGCTTAAATTGATCACGGTTCATTATACAACTTATGATTGTTGTCATCATTCACATTTTGCTTCATTAGGTTTTTTCCCAGACTTTGTGTATATTATAAAAATAAAATTTTCAAAAATAATGCATTGTGAAATTTTGAGTGAAGAAGATTTTTTTTGGTGAGTTTTATGCAGATAACTTTCTCTGATTGTCCAAGCAACATATATATATACTCATGTCCAATTCTTTGCAACCCCATGGACTATAGCCTGCCAGGCTCCTCTGTTTGTGGGATTCTCCAGGCAAGAATACTGGAGTGGGTTGCCATTTCCTCCTTCAGGGGATCTTCCTGACCCGGGGATCGAACCAGCATCTCCCGTGACTCCTGCTTTGGCTGGTGGAGTCTTTCACCACTGAGCTACCAGGGAAATCCATACACTAGTGCAGCAGTCCCCAAACTTTTTGGCACCAGGGACCGGTTTCCTGGAAGACAATTTTCCCATGGACTGGGCAGCGGGGGGCAGTGGGGAGGTAGGGATGGTCTGGGGATGATTCAAGCACATTACATTTATTGTGTACTTGTGTACTTATTTCTATTATTATTACATCAGCTCCACTTCTGATCATCAGGCATTAGATTCCAGAGGTTAGGGACTCCTGTCTAGTGTCTCAGAAGATGAAAGTTCTTCAGAATCTAGTTCTGATTCAGATAGTGTGAATATTAGTCTAACAAAAAGACCAAAAAAAAAAAATCACCTTCATGCTTGATTCTGATCCAGAAAATGAAACTCAAGCATGTAGTCCATGCTTCTACAACGAGTGGCTTGAAGACATTTCACAAAAATCAAAAGACTTTGCAGGTGTGTCAGATGTAACTATCGAATGTAATAACCTGCAAAGTGTTAGTAAAATAACAAAATTAATTTGGGGCTGGCCAGAATAAAAATTGCCAGCCACAGGCATTAGTTTCTACAATAATCCCCTGGTTATAATGAGCTAAAATGGGGAGTCAGAAAATGGCAAAATAAACCAATAACTGAATATGTTAATTTTCAATAGTGATAGCTATGGAGAAAAGAGAAGATGGAGACGTAAGAGAAAGCAACGTGATTGGGAGAGGGGGCACTTTAGATTATGTGCCCACAGACAGCAAAGATGTAGGTGAGAGGGGCTGAGCATACCATGCAGAGGGACAGCATGGGTGAACACCCTTAGACAAGGAAGCCTATCCCATCTGAACATCATAGGAAGGTTTGTGACTGGAAATAGTGAGCAGGGAAGGAGATTGAGGTACTTGGACAGGCAAAAGACTGTGTGGTGAGGTGTTCGGATTTCACTAAGTGCAGTTGGAAGCCATTGGAAGATACGAAGCACAGCAGTGACACGATCTGAGTCACGTTTTTAGATCACTCTGACTACTATGAGGCAAACAGATTTTAGGGAGAAGGAGAGGAAGCAAAGATCAGGCAAGAAGCAGCATTGTTCACAATATTCAAAAGGCAGGAGCAAGTGTCCCTGCGTGGATGAATGGATAAGCAGAATGTGGTATATATAGAATGGAATCTTATTCAGCTTTATAAAGGAGGGAAATTCTGACCTGGATGAACCTTGAGAATATGCTAAGTGAAATAAGCCAGACACAAAAGGACAAATATACAATTCCACTTATATGAGGTTTGACCTGAACTAGTCAAATTCATAGAAATAGAAAGTAGAATGGTAGTTACCAGGGGCTGTAGGAAGGGGAACTGGAAAGTGATTATTGACTAATAAGAGATTCAGTGTGGGAATATGGATAAGTTCTGGAGATGGATGATGGTGATGTTGCACAATAATGAGTATACTTGATGCCTCTAAACTGTACATTTGAAAATGGCTGAAATGGTAACTTCTTATATACTTACCACAATAAAAAAAAATTAAGTGGTTTAAAGAAATAAAAAGAAATGATCATCATTTGGTTTGAATGGCAGAAATGGGCAGATAAGAGGTATATTTAGAGCTAGAACCTAGAGGGTTTGTGGACAGAGTGGACAGGCAAGGAGGAAACGGTGACGGAGAAAAAGAACTCAAGGATGACTTCTAGGTTTTTCTTGATTGAATGACAGTACCATTCATAGAGCTGAGGAAGCTTGGGGCTTGAGACTGTGGTGAAGAACAACACAGAGCAGAAATTTAGAGTTCTTATTTGGCTATATTAGATTTGAGATGCCTCGTGGAATACAACCAAGTGCAGGTGTCAAATGAACAGTCAAATTTGATGTCTGAAGGTCAAAGGGAAGACAGTGCTAGAGGCTGAATCTGGGGATCACTAGTATATAAAGCCCTGTGCAGAGAGTGAAGTTAGAGAAGTTGGCTATTATATTGATACTTGGCTCAAAAGTTTATAATGTATCATCCAAGAAAGGAGCATCAGTTCAGTCGCTCAGTCGTGTCCAACTCTGCGACTCCATGAATAGCACCATGCCAGGCCTCCCTGTCCATCACCAACTCCCAGAGTTCACTCAGACTCACGTCCATCGAGTCAGTGATGCCATCCAGCCATCTCATCCTCTGTCGTCCCCTTCTCCTCCTGCCCCCCATCCCTCCCAGGATCAAAGTCTTTTCCAATGAGTCAACTCTTCGCATGAGGTGGCCAAAGTACTGGAGTTTCAGCTTTAGCATCATTCCTTCCAAAGAAATCCCAGGGTTGATCTCCTTCAGAATGGACTGGTTGGATCTCCTTGCAGTTCAAGGGACTCTCAAGAGTCTTCTCCAACACCACAGTTCAAAAGCATCAATTCTTTGATGCTCAGCCTTCTTCACAGTCCAACTCTCACATCCATACATGACTACTGGAAAAACCATAGCCTTGACTAGACAGACTTTAATCGGTAGAGTAACATCTCTGCTTTTGAATATGCTATCTAGGTTGGTCATAGCCTTGAACATAATTAAATGATTTTTCTTTTTATGAACAAGAAGAGAAAGTTGAGATGACTAGAAAACAGTTTTTTATGAAGGTACTGAAGAATGTTTCAGCCTCCCCACTGGATGATGGTTGTATAAATTCCTGTGGTCTTTGGGATTTCTTTCACCTCTTATGTACTTATCAGTACTGCTTTGTAACGAAAGCTAACTTTTATTATGTAGGTATCAGCTTTCTAACTCATTTGGAAGATGTCCCAAGGTGGAGAACATGTGATAATTGTATCACCCACTATAATTACTAAAATGCCCTGCATGTAAAAGGCACTCAATACATGTGTCGATTAATGGACTAACATTTTAGGGAAACCAGTAAGATAATTCTCTAGTAAAGGAAAACAGCAAGATAAAATGTACTATTGACTCATAGGTGCAATTATTGACCAATCTTTTCAGGAACAGCATCTTACTTTTTTTGCCCAAATTGCCTAGAAAAAAAGAAAACAATCTAAATTATTCAAATGGAATAGCAAATTCAAAGGGTCAGTGCACTTCTTCACTGTGAACTACATATGACTGGCACGTAGGAGCTTGAAAGGTTACTCATTAGCAAAGTTTTGACTTAATTAAAAAATCTCTAATTATCAGAAAGTTATGGGAAGGAAAGATTCCATGGATCAATGCAATCTGCTACTTCACAGCAAGTCAAGTTCAAAACAGGTCAACAGCAGCACCCATCCCTCACAGTCATTCACTGAGCAAACATTCACCATGGACCAGTTACACATCAGTGAGACTTACCCTCAATTCTCAAGTACCTTCTCGTTATGTTCACCATCTAGTTTCCTTGTATGCCATGAGAAGAAGTAGACACATATTCAGGATCCTAGAGACTGTCGATGGTACAAAGGACAAAAGCAAGGTTTCCTCCAGCCAGAATGTATTGAGATCTTTTTTTTTTTTTTTTAATTTTTTTTTTTTTTCATTGGAAAAGACTCTGATGCTGGGAGGAGTATTGAGATCTTTTAAATATTATATGACATAAAATTAATTTCTAGGTAAGCAATGTGTTACTTGATGACTAGAAGATTCTTCCAGTCTAAAGATCAGACTGGTGACTGAATGTCAAAAGCAGCTTAATTCACCAATGGCACTGAAACATCCAGAGAAGGAAGCAGGCCTTCAGAAGGAATGGTCAGACCAGAGGTTGGGGAAGGGGGCATCAGAAATAGAGCAGTGGCAGTGGGCGGTCCTCAGTGCCACAGTCTAGAAGGCAAGAGTCCCAGAGTCAGCACATTGGGTGCAGGAGAGGGGAGAGGGAGGTGGAGTCATCAGGTCTCTGCTCGAGGAGGTGAATGCCTCAGGTTAGCAAGGCCTTTCAAACTTGAGTCACATAGCTCGTCTCCTGTCTTCTGACTCTCATGCATTAGCTTCTTTCTCATTACAGTTTGAAGTTTCATTTCGATTTCTCTTTGCTGGTGAGAAAACCAAGTTGTCTGGCCTTCTCACAATTATATTTTATATTTTAATTAAATAGATGGGCATTCTGGTTTATATGGGCTTACATAGGCTGGGTTCCTGCAAGTTTCTTCACGAGGAACAGATACGTCTCAGGGTGCCAAATGCATCACATTTCAGAGCCAGCAAATCTGAGGGCTCTCCTTTCAGTTCATCAGTGGAAGTGCCAAACAAGGAAACTCTTTGGCAAGCAGCCAGCCAACTCATGGGACACCCGTTTACTTTCAAGCCCCAAAGGAACTCCTGGAAATAATGATGTGAATCTTACCATGCCCAAGAAATAGTAATATTTCTTCACCTTGGAACCTTTATTCCTCAACAGGTGATTAGAGCTGTTGGGATTTTGTTTTGGTTTGGTTTGTCAGGCATGAAGGAAAGTTATCATAATTCACCTTGAGATTTATTTCCTACCAATCAAGGAAGCATTTCATGCCTACACATGAATCCTTAAGCCCAGGGTTCTAGTTGCTACACATCCCTCCCTTAGACTGGTGAGAATCATCACTCTAAGAACCTGGAAACAAAGAGCAAGAGTTGGTGACATTCCACCATTCACGTGGTTAAAAACATGAGTAGGATGTCTTTCTACTCTTGCTGAGAGGTCATGTAAACACGATATGGCAGAAATAAACCAGCCTATACCTTTGGATTTCTGAGTGAGTTCTTCTAATGAGACCTGTCAAATGCTTGTTACTACAAAATAAATGCCTTTTGGCTGCCTTTTTTTTTTTTTTTTGCTCCTGATTAAAAAGAAAGCAAAACTGTAACACAATTCTTAAACAAATTTTAAATGATATCATCATTGCTAATGCTTTTTTCACAATTCAGTTCACCACTGCAGGCAAATCAGTTTCTCATTCATAAAATCTCTGATTGTCAAAACAATGTACATGATCGTTTATCATAATGTAATATATCTTAGAAAGCAATCATAACATAAAGACTTAATCTAATGTAAAGGACAGCCTATTTTGATATGTTTTAAAGGCAATCCCTAATTGGCTATTCACTAATTTGTTGCCATGAGCAACAAAATACTTTGTTTTGGAACATTTCAGGATTTTAGTAGCTGTGTAGTGTGTCTCTGAATTTCTGAGGTTTTAATTCCTTTTTTCTTTTAGACTTGGTACCTGTAATATTCAGATAGGAAAATTTAAAATTTTTGTCTAAACATAATCCTGTTTAGAATTTTTTTTTTAATTTATAGCACACAAATAACAAACACATGTAGACTTTTTGTATTAGTTAGAATGCATAGTTGAAAATAAGAGAAACAAATACCATTGACTCAACCTAAAGAGAATTTTTGACAATGTGTTAGTTTCCAAAGACTGCTGTAGTAAAATACAAACTCAGCTGTTTAAAACAACAGAAATGTATTATGTCACAGCTCTGAAAGCTGGAATTCTGAACTCAATGTGTTGACAAAACCATGTTCTCTCAAGGGTTCTAGGGAAACTTCCTTGCCCTTTTCAGTTTCTGGTGGTTCCCAGCAATCCTTGGCATTCTTAGGATGGTGGATGAATCTCTCCAGTTGCTTCCTCTTTTGCCACAGGGCCTTCTCACTGCGGCTGCATGTCTCTTCTTATAACAAAGTCAATAATTGGACTAGTTGTTCAGTCTCTAAGTTGTGTATGACTCTGCGACCCCATGGACTGCAGCATGCCAGACTTCCCTGTCCTTCACTATTCCCTGGAATTTGCTCAAATTCATGTCCATTGAGTGGGTAATGAAATCTAGCCATCTCATCCTCTGCTGCTCTCTTCTTTTCCCTCGAATCTTTCCCAGCATCAGGGTCTTTTCCAATCAGTCTACTCTTTGCATCATGTGGCCAAAGTACTGGAGCTTCAGCTTCAACCTCAGTCCTTCCAATGAATATTTGGGGTTGATTTCCTTTAGGATTGACTGGTTTGATCTCCTTGCTGTCCAAGGGACTCTCAAAAGTCTTCTCCAGCACCATAATCCAAAAGTATCAATTCTTTGACACTCAGCCTTCTTTATGGCCCAACTCTCACATCTATACATACTACTGGAAAAACCATGACTTGGACTATACAGATCTTTGTTGGTAAAGTGATGTCTTAGCTTTTAAATATGCTGTCTAGATTTGTCATAGCTTTCCTTCCAAGGGGCAAGTGTCTTTTAATTTGATGGCAACAGTCACTGTCCACAGTGATTTTGGAGCCCAAGAAAATAAAATCTGTCACTGCTTCAACTTTTTTCCCTTCTATTTGCCATGAAGTGATGGGACCAGATGCCATGATCTTAGTTAGTTTTTTGAATGCTGAGTTTTAAGCCAACTTTTTCATTCTCCTCTCTCAGCCTCATCAAGAGGCTCTTAAATTACTCTCTACTTAACAGAGTTGTATCATTTGCATATCTGAGGTTGTTGATATTTCTCCCTGCAGTCTTGATTCCAGCTTGTGATTCATCCAGCCTAACATTTCACATGATGTACATTGCATATAAGTTAAATAAACAGGGTGACAATATGCAGCCTTGTCGTACTCCTTTCCCAACTTTGAACCAGTCAGTTGTTCCATGTAAGGTTCTAACTGTTGCTTCTTGACCCACATACAGATTTTTCAGGAGCCAGGTAAGGTGGTCTGGTATTCCCAACTCTTAAAAAATTTTCCACAATTTGTTGTGATCCACACAGTCAAAGGCTTTAGCATAGTCAATGAAACAGAAGTAGATGTTTTCCTGGAATTTCCTTGCTTTCTCTATAATCTAATGATGTTGGCAATTTGATCTCTGGCTCTCTTGCCTTTTCTAAACCCAGCTTGTATATCTGAAAGTTCTCAGTTCACATACCGTTGAAGCCTAACTTGAAGGATTTTGAGAATAACCTTGCAAATATGTGAAACGAGCACAATTGTACAGTAGTCTGAACATTCTTTGGCATTGCCCTTCTTTGGGATTGGAATTAAAACGGATGTTTTCCAGTCCTGTGACCACTGCTGAGTTTTCCAAATGTGCTGACATATTGAGTGCAGCAATGCACCAAGGCTTATCTGGGGATTATAAAGACTGAAAGGACCCTACCATTGAGGAACTCAGATCTCATAAAAGGAAGAGACAAGTTAACAAATACTTAAAATACTCTGTGGTTTGTGCTGCTGTAGAGATTAATTCAAAGGTTTATTCAAAGATTTATCCAAAAGGAGAAGAGAATGACTGCTTAACGATGGTGTGTTTCTGGAAATAGTGGCATTTGAGCTTGGGCTCTAGAAGAAGAGCCTTATTTGTGGCTCAGCTGATAAAGAATCTGAGACCTGAATTTGATCCCTGGATTGGGAAAAGCCCCTGAAGAAGCGAAAAGCTACCCACTCCAGTATTTTGGCCTAGAGAATTCCATGGACTGCATAGTCCATGGGTTGCAAAGAGTCAGACACAACTGAGCGAATTTCACTTTCACTTTCCTTGGAAGGATGAGGGCAAGGATTAGAGTACAAAAGTTGATATTTCCCAGGCAAAGGAATAGCATATCTAAAGACATGAAATTATGAGAAAAATAACACATTCAGGACAGTATTAGCAGTTCAGGGTTATGCGTGATTGGTTGCACAAGTTTATTATGGAAGGCAGAGGAAGAGCCTAGAAGGAAATATGGGGCCAGACAATGAACAGCCTTGTGCATTATGGCAGAAATTTAGATGTTAGATAATGGGATGTACAAAGTCAATGAAAAGTTTTTAAGTAAAGAAGTAACCATAATACTTAACATTTGTTAACAGGGAATTAATAATCATATTATGAGGTATAAAATTTATTAAAATAAGAGTCTAAAAATGAAGACCAATCAGGTGGCTTACCTGGGGTTAGGGCAAAGACCGTAGAACAAGAAAACAAAGAATGGTTTTCAGAGATTTTTAAAAAAGAGAATGAACAGAAATAGTGGCTGAGGAAAAGGAAAACTCAGTAATTGTGGTATAAGGTGTAGAAAAGAACAGGAGGAAGAAGAGAACAGTTTAAAATGTAGCTTATTTATTTATTCTCCTATTTGTATAAATGATTTAGGAGTGCCTTGCACTGGTGGAAACATTACAACAACAGATTAAAAAATATGTAATACATAGGGAGAGAGAGGTGAAGAGAACTAAGGTGAAGTCAAAATTGGCGCTCAAAATGCATATTATATGATTTGTATAACTACTCAATATGAGTCAGATTTGGCTTGATTTTGGTTTTATGTGTTTGGGCATTTTTTTGTGTTTTGTTTTGGCTGCACTGCAAGACTTGTAGGTTCTTAGTTCCTTGACCAAGTATCAAACCCAGGTTCTCAGTAATGAAAGTGCAGAGTTCTAACCATTGGATGGCCAGGGAGTTCTTGATTTCAGTTTCTTAATGGCCAGAGCAAAGAGAGAAGTAGTCTGAGTGCAAGATCCATAGTGTCTAACAGGTGAAAAGAGGGAAACTGAGAAGAACCCAGTTTTTCCTGGCACTGAGAATGGAAAACTCCTGTAAAAAAAAGCCAGTGTTCGTTACACATGGAACTGGAAGAACCACTGGTACAAGTGGACAGATGAAATTATGAACATAGCATTCAAGAGAAACGTTGGGCTAGGCAATCCAGGTTTGGGGATTATTGTCCTTAGTTGAATATGCCCCTCCAGTTTTTTCATTGCCACCTCATACATTACCACAAGAATTTTATTAACAGTAGAAAGTACATGTTCTTTGTTTAAAATGAGGATACTAAAGTTTATCAATAAAAGACTACATTGAAAACATTGTTCTTAAGTTCTGTTTTTCAGAAGGAACTTCAGATGATTCTACAACCTCAGTTTGCATGGTAGAATTCTATGTGAGGATCAGAATGGTACCACTTAAAACTCCACTACTGCACTTAAAATTGTCCTAATCCCACCCACAACCAAGAGCAAACGTTGTTCCAGCTGCTATTATGTGGAACCATAGCTGAGGGGTTTTTGGTCTGTTTCCTTTCATGTCCTACGCATGTGTCAAGTCAGATCAGCCCAGAGCTGATTCCAGAAGAAAAGAGGCAATATTCAGCCATGACCAGGCTTATTTTCTAAGATAACTAATGTTCACCATATGCCCACTTATGCTTCCTCGAAAAGTAAGATAAACTTTCAGATTTTCTCTATTGCTAACTTAGAGAAAGAACATGTATGCAAGTGATTTAAAATCTTGACTAACTCCACTCCCCTGTTTTGACTTACAACTATCAGCCTCACATACAAAATCAAAGTATGGACTGGGAGAATCCATATGCGTTTTAGAAGACATTCAAAGAAATTCATTATTGCTGTTCAACTTTTTAAGCACATCCTGTTGGCATCTGCCTAGAATTCCCCAGAAACCACTGGATTCAAATCTTTATCAATTTCACATATAATATCTCTGAAACCATCTGGTTCTTAACAGTTCAGGGGATACAGTCAAGCAAAATCTTTCTAGTAGCTGTATACCTTTTGATTATCTCAAGTGTTTTTCTCTCTGCTAAATAGAACATGTCAAAGCTTTCACATTATTTTATAGTCATTCTTGACTCTGTGATCATAATGTGTTGATGTATGTCTGCCCTTACTTATAAGCTGGGTTTGCACTTACAATTAAAACATATGAAAATAATATCCATTTAACAGTGTATCTTTATGTTATAGCTACCCATTTTTTATGCTTCCATCCTGAAAAGATAGGAATTCAGCTTTTCTACCACTAAGTGGTGAATTTCAAAATCAACAAAATGATAAGGGGAATATTGGGGCTCGCTGACATCTACACTTACCATACTCTTCCTTTGTGAAGCAAAAATATAATATGAATAAACAGTATATAGGCACAGTATGGAAAAATGAATGTCAAAGTATAGCAATGTAAATGCTGTATTTGACCTTCAGGTTTAGTAGATTTTTATCTTGGATTATAGCTTGAAAGATTAACCAGCAATTCATTTCATAAGCTTGAACACACATCACAGTAGAAAAGAAATTGGTGTTTGGAGTTCCTGGATAAAGTGCTATTCAAAGGGACTCCTTAGTCATTAAAACATTGAGTTAGTTTTGTGAATGGCATCAGTGAAAATCTTTCTCATGTAAAGAAAGCAGTAGGAATAAACTAAGTCAAAGGCAAGTTCTTCTGGTCCCTCATCCACAATGTTTATCCCGGTGGGATATGATACAGTCTGTGCAATTGCTATGTTCCACAATAATTATAAAAAGCAATAACATGTGGTACGAACAGAACTTGTAACAAAGAACGGCAGTAGATGGTAAAATAAACCACTGGTTATGTCAAAACTAATAACTTATTTACTCATGCAGAGTCAATGAGTTAAGAGGTCAGATGAGCCCCGTTGTTTAAGCCTCACTAATAGTACACATGGCTTTTCTGGCTCATCATTTTCAACAGTTCCTCCAGAACCATTTTAAGGATTATGTGAAATTGACTGGATTTCATTAATGGCTCATGTAAGACATGCGCTCATCATATCTTTGAGAGTGAGGTCCAAGATATTTAAGCATTTGCCTTTTTGCAGCTTCTGGGAAGAGGTGGTGAGTTCTAAGACCTCTTGTCATAAATACAACATTCACTAACATAGAAAACAGTATCCATCTTTTTTAGGAATGAAAGTAATTGTACAGTGCGACACCCGCAGCATTTTTAAAATGTTATGTATCATGGTGTACTTAAAAAAACAGCGCACTTATTGATCTTCCCATTTTACTTTGATTTAAAATGCAGATCTTTTCTTCCTATTGAAATCTTTGCATTTATATTTATAAATGTATAGGGGAAAATCCATTTCAGACATATGCAATCTCATAAATTATGTTTGGTAGTTGAAACAGTGTTACTTATGTCATGGACTGAACATCCTCCTTTATTAGAATGCTATTTATTGCCACCAGCTGCACTGCTTAGCTAAGAAAGTTCTTGACACCAGCGATTGCTTTTCAGCACCACTGCTTCCGGCTGCTAACAGGGGATTCTATTTCCAAATGAAGCCACCCCTCTCAAGCTCTTCCTTCTGCTACACAGATACCTCCTGTCATCATGATGCTGGAGAATCGATGGGGGATGGGCCTGCACCCACTCATGCTCTATGATCTCCCAGGCTGTAAATCTCCCCTGGCTTTGAGATTTCTCGCCTAATAGCAGTGGCCTGAGAGCTGTCAAATGCATTCGGGGAATCTACCCAACAGTAATGGATTTTTCAAAATTAAGATGTGAATTCAGCTTGTGATCAAAGGGTGCTTCACAGTCATCGGCATGTGTTCCAGAAGAGAAGCATGGTGCATATCACAGTAGACATTGGTCTCTATTTTATTACATTTTACAGCAGGGAAAACTAGACAAAGGTAATTACTCTTCTTCTGTTAAAGACTATTATTACACTTGCATGAACAGTTAGCCCTGCTGTTATTTTCTCTGCTGCCTGTGCCAATGGCATCCAGACCATCCAAGCAGGAAAGGTAGAGAAATGGCGGTTTCAGCTCATTTCCAACGTCACAGTAAGTCCACTTTGAAAGGTAATCTTCCAGACCACAACTGTGTGTGCCAACACATTCACACGTTCCATTATTTGTTGACAGGATCTGTGTCCCTGTCTTCTGCACGCCAGTTGAACACTGTCTCCTTTCTTTTTTTTTTTTAAATGCCTTCACACATAATTGGGCTCCCAGAGCCCACAGAACTCACAGCGGCAGACAGTGACAGGGGGAGACCTCCCTCTGTTAACATGGAAATGGAATTTCCTTGCTCTCCTCCAGAAAGGAAATCCCCTGCAGGTCAAGGTTAAGGCTTTCTGCAGTGTAGGGAGGGGGAGCTCCTGCAGAAGATACCTTAACCCGTGATCTTGGAGAGTTCTCTTGAAGTGGTGTCAGGCCCTCAAGCCTTCATAAGCAGCAAATTTCCTCCCTTGACTAAACAAGAGGACAAGCAGAAAATTGATTTCTAGACATTATCTTTGAGATACAGGCTGAAAATTAGAACTTGGGTATGCTCTTTGCCCCCACCAAGAACTCGGGCAGAGACAGGCTCTGAATATTCCTCATTTAAGCCTTGGAAGGGCAGCTGTTCAACCTGAGATCCCCTTTTGAGATAAAGTCATTGTTCCTCTCCTTGGATTTTTCTCCTAATTCCACAGGGGACTTGGTTAAAACAATATGCTCCTGTGGCCATTATTTACAATGATTCGCCTGAGGTTCACTGACCACTTGCCAGGCAAATATTATTACCTGCATCATGACAGTGCAAAATCCAGAGCACAAAATTGTCACCTTGGCTTTCCCTCACGCCATCCACTGACTCACAGGCCTGACATCAAACTTGTTTTTGTTTTTATCTGTTGTTTTGCTCAGTTTCCTCTTGAGCCAATCTCCAATATCAGATCAAGTAGAAACATCAGGAAGGATAACATGGATTCAAAATGTTACATCAAAGAAGGAAAATGTTGGACCAAAAAGAGACAGGATGTTGGTGAATGTCTGCATGCATTTCCATATTGACAACTTGGGCCAGTGGGGAGGAACCTCCCAGGCTTCAGATACTCTGACCCTCCTGCATGCTGACCATTGAGAAAAGAAAGGACAGGAGAGATGGGATTTTGGTAGAATCACTTATTTCTCTTTTCTAAAAAGTACTAATTAAAAACAAAAAGAACACATCTTAGACCACTTGGTAAAATGTTCCAAGGGTATGTGCTCTTTCATGAGGCTGAAAATGGACATTGTATTTTAAACAATTAAAGAATGAGGATCAAATGTGAAAAAAGAAGAAGAAAAAGAGTTGCAGAAAAAGACAAATGACACTGATGCTAGACACAGAACCTCAGAAGGTAAGCTGAGTACATGTCTTGAGAAAGTCAGAAGAAATGTGGTTACAGTCTTCTTTCAAGATACTCTTTTATCTGAAATGTCATGAAGCTGCATCTGACCACTCATTTAACATTCATTGGTGATGTTAGCAACATATATTTTGGGCATAAAAATATGGAAATAAAAAACATTCAAAATAAGAGAAGCTTGAGACTCTTCCCTCTGTGACAGTAATTTGAATTCATCCTGTAATACCCATTCAACAACTATTTCTTGTATGCCTACAAAGGGCCTAGCACTATATGCCAAGCGCTTTAGATCTTTAAATTCTGAATTCCTAGGATATTATCTTCAACTGTAATTGTGATATACAACAAATTTTATGGAGTCTATAGGAAAGTCTACTCTTTGGGTTTTAAGATGACTTTTGGGAGGGACTACAACTTTTATAGCTTCTTCTAAACTTCTTCAAGTTATTATAGTCTTCTCTAATATTCATATAAAACTTTCTCACTTTAAAATATCCAAATGAGTTTGATTTACCTATTATAAAAATTGAATACATTGAAATTGCCTAATACTTATTAGTTCTCCCATCTTTATCAAAGAAAGCATAGTTATTAAATTAATAACTAAATCCAATTTTCACTTCAAAAAAAGAAATACTTGTGAAAAAAATCAATTGATCCTCCAGTGTCCTATCAGAAATTCTCTATTTGTTAGATCACATCTGCAGAGTAAACCTCCCTGAAGTGAAGTGTTAGTCACTCAGTGTGTCCAACTCTTTGCAACCCGTTGGACTATAGCCTGCCAGGCTCCTCTGTCCATGGAATTCTTCAGGTCAGAATATTGGAGTGGGTTGCCATTCCCTTCTCCAGAGGATCCTCTGACCCAGGGATTGAACCTAGATCTCCTGCACTCAGGCAGATGCTTTACCATCTAAGCCATTCAGTTCAGTTCAGTCGCTCAGTCATGTCCGACTCTTTGCGACCCCATGAATCGCAGCACGCCAGGCCTCCCTGTCCATCACCAACTCCCGGAGTTCACTCAGACTCATTCCATCAAGTCAGTAATGCCATCCAGCCACCTCATCCTTTGTTGTCCCCTTCTCCTCCTGCCCCCAATCCCTCCCACCATCAGAGACTTAGGGAAGCCCAAACCTCAGTAGATGGCACTAATCATTATTCATCCCAAATGAACCCAGTAGAATTGAGTGACTGTACAAGATTTTGTCTTAGTTGCAAGAAAGTAAAATAAGCAGTTTCAGTGATTACACTGAATGAAATCATGCAGCACAATCAAAGTCAACTTAATGCGCACGGAATCCAGAGCCTGGCTGTCTAAGCAGCAGTTCTGGCTTTGCCACTCACTAACAGTGTGACCCAGGGCAAATTGCAGACTTTCTCAATACTTCATCTGTGAAGTGGGTATAGTAATTTATCTACCACTTAGAATTATCCTGAGGAATAAATTGTTTTATATGTGCTAAGCACCCAATAAATAAATGGTAGCTAAATTTATTATAATGTCGAAAACCATTATTTTAAATGAACACACATAGAAGAGTTTGTGGCCATCTTTCTCTTGCTAGGGACATTAAAACATAACTTATAGCTCTACACCATTACTTCATACAGTAAGTTGGCTTTCCTGTGTAGATTAATCTCTTTTCTCTAAATGTTAGCTCTTTATTTCATTTCACTGCTCACTGAGACCAAATACCTGCTTTCTCCCCACTTAAAGAGCTCCTAAAATCCCTCTTCCCCTACAGAAGATAGACTGACTTGTAGGGGTAAGATGATAAATCTCTTCCCCCTTCAGTTTTAACAAGCTACTTACACAACACAAACACACATCACACCAAAGCCTGTAAGTCAATGTTTACATTACATCCTAGCGAATGTTTTTTTGCAGTGTGCACATTTTAAAATGTAGGATTCTTGCCAGGGCATGAGTTTCATCTATTTAATTTGTTTCCTAGGCTCATACTTGATCATAGTTGGGGCAGTGGTAGTGCTTCTAGAACATTTTGTGCTGCTTATCACCCAGAAAGTGTGGGTTGGGGAGAATTCTAGAGAGATGTTTAATCCGCCACATCTCAAAAAGTGAGCCTGACAACAAGCATTAGGCAGACCCCAGAAGAAAGCGGACCAGAGGATGGCTGTGAGGGGTGTCTCTTTCAATCTCCAAACCATGGCACTTTTAAAGGAGCCACCATCTGGATTAAAAGGACATTAATTGTCATAAAGGGAAGAAAGGTTAAGGCAGGTACACTCCATAGTTGTGTATGTGAAAAAAGCCTCCATCTGATCCCATCCCTGAATGACCGGGCTCCCAGGCTGATCACTCTGCCGTGCCATACTCTAGGACAATTTTGAGTCTTTTCATCAGAACTGAATAACCTGTTTTGGTGACTGATGTAGAAGGTTAAAAGGACTATTTGAAAGCTCGGAACCATGTCGATTCTGCCTTATGGAAAGTACACAGAAGTAACATCATCTAAGATGATGATTTTCAAGTTTGGCTGCACACTGGGATCACCAAAATACTCAATACACATTCTAGTTCCCACTCCAGAGGTTTGGTCTGGAACATGGACTGGGCATCAGGATTTATAGCACCCTTTTGGTTCTAAAGTATAGTTGAGGCACTGTGATCTCTACAGTAAATAGCCTGAGCACCAATTAACAAAAGCAGCAGGTAAGGGTGTGCCCTGTGCCCCAGGCTTTTCCATGACTTGGCTCTAGAGGTAAATTGACAATACAATAAGACCCTGGCTCCTGCATATGTTTGCAAAGCATTTACCATGTGTAAATTTCTAGATCAATTCTCAAAAGGGATACAATGAGATTCTTCTTAAAGAATCAGTCCTTCCCTGAAAGCACCTTTCTTCTCTCTCCTGTAACTTGTCACCCCAATTCTTTCCTCAAGGGGAAGCTAGTTAATTACTATTATGGCAGTTTTTTCTTTCCTAAGAAGGTTAATTAAAATAAAGCAGCCTTTATATGCTATGACTACTTGTTTCAAATTGTTAGAAATAAAGGAGAGGATAGAGATATATAAATGCATTTTTCCATGTTTCATGATGAAGTGAAACTGCAAAGAAATCAACAAGTCAAAAAGAATCTCAGGTTTTTGCACATACTCACCCAATCTAGTCAAGGCTATGGTTTTTCCAGTGGTCATGCATGGATGTAAGAGTTGGACTGTGAAGAAAGCTGAGTGTCAAGGAATTGATGCTTTTGAACTGTGGTGTTGGAGAAGACTCTTGAGAGTCCCTTGGACTGCAAGGAGATCCAACCCGTCCATTCTAAAGGAGATCAGTCCTTGGTGTTCTTTCAAGGACTGATACTGAAGCTGAAACTCCAGTACTTTGGCCACCTCACGTGAAGAGTTGACTCATTGGAAAAGACTCTGATGCTGGGAGGGATTGGGGGCAGGAGGAGAAGGGGACGACCGAGGATGAGATGGCTGGATGGCATCACCGACTTGATGGACATGAGTTTGGGTGAACTCCGGGAGTTGGTGATGGACACGGAGGCCTAGCGTGCTGCAATTCATGGGGTCGCAAAGAGTGGGACACGACTGAGTGAGTGAACTGAACTGAACTGAACCCAATCCAAGGTGGATCTGTAGAAGATGTGGGTTTAACCCTGGGTCAGAAAGATCCCCTGGAGAAGGAAATGGACAGCCACTCCAGTATTGTTGCCAGGAAAATCCCATGGACAGAGGAGCCTGGCAGGCTGTAGTCTTTGGAGTCACAAAGAGTTGGACATGACTGAGCACACTTTCTCCTTGATTTCTCTTCTCTAGTTGTTTAGCTCTAATCTTTATATGTTGAATAGTGGCTGAAAATGTGATTTATGTAGCTCACCAATACTACTTTCATTGATTTCATGAAATTCTACATCTTTTGAAAGATGTGTAATTTTTCTTTGCAGTTGATTTATATTCTATTGTATCATATTATTGGCTTTTATTATTCTAGAGTATGGCAAGGCAGAGTGACCAGCCTGGGTGCTAGAATTCATATTTAATATTAACATTTAATATTAAATATTTAAATTTTAGTTTTAATAAAAATTCAATAATATTTGATTAAATAATATTTAATAATATTTGAGAGATAGTGACTAGGGTGTTGACACAATGGACAAATATGTGTTATGCTTACCCAGGAAAGATAGCTGGAAAGGACTAATTGTATAAGTGACTAACTCAGAAATAGATATTTCTAAGTAACAACCACTTTTCCCTAAACTGCTTGATAACTTCAGCATTTGGATGTAAATAATCAGATAATGATGTCCACAAGCAGAAAAGTCAGGTTTCAGAGTAATCTAGATATTTTGCCTTCTTATTTTTTCTCCCTTCCCAAGGAAGTCTACTGGATGCCTTGGGAGGCAAGAATCTCAAGAAATGGCTTGTTATATTCTCCCACAGCTGAATTTTGGAATAATTAGAAGTGAGTCATTTTATATGAAATTATCTAATAGATGTCCTAAAATTAATTTCTAAAGTGGCACCAATCCAAGAGCTGAAATATCTATACTCATTTGTGTATATATGAGTGTACATTACAGAAGTTATTAATAACCAGAGTCATAAATAGCCGGCACCTACATGATTAAATGATTTGAAAACCACCACTGAGATGCTTCTTCATACCCAGTAGAACTTAACTTATGTGACTTAAAAGCAATATGGTAAGGGACCATAAAAATCATGGAAGCTGGACCAGAAGACATTGAAGGAAGCCTGGTGTTTCCATCACTACATATTCCTATTGGGAGGAATGCATCATTTACTATAATAAAGGCATATGCCTATATGTTGTTTTCTATGATACTTAATCAGAACAGTCTTTTTAGGAAAGGGAAAGAGAGAAAGAGAATGCACCTCAGTGCCTTCCCCTCAACTGAGCCCTGTTCATATTGTAACGGCGCAGTCCACATAGTTAAATGTACACACATGAACGAGGAGGATAAACAATTAATATTCTGTTTGTTGCCTCAGAGTCTGATAGTGAGTCTAAAAGCTAAAGAAATCTCAAATAACTTCAAATCAATCAACAATATAGAAAATGACCTAGAATAAATCTAAAAATCTCAGAGTAAATGGTAAATGTCAGCCAGGATTTGCAAAGGAAATCTCACCTGTTCAAAGCAACCTTGCTTTCAAAAATAAAACAAACAAACAAAAAAAAACCCCAAATATTTCAGTAAGCTTATTCAGAGCATACACCCTGTAGCTCAGAAGGTAAAGAATCTGCCAGCAATGCAGGAGACCCAGGTTTGATCCCTAGGTTAGGAAGATCCTCTGGAGAAAAGAATTGCAACCTACTCCAGTATTCTTGCCTGGAGAACCCCATGGATGGAAGAGTCTGGTAGACCCCCATGAACTGGTGGGGTCACAAAGAGTCAGACACAACGGTGCAACTGACATTACTACCACTACTACAATTCAGAAACAGAGAAAAATACCTATTAAAAATTCAATAGGCAGAGAACTATTGATTATTAAAGTATTGTTATAATAAAAGAAATAATGGACTTTGGAGAAAACAGGAAAAAGAGAAGAAAATTTCTGGCAACTTTGTTTACATCTCTCTTTAGGTAGCAATCCAGCAAAAAAAGTCTTTTAAGCCAGAGGACAGTAATATTCCTTTCCATTGTGGAATCCTGAATCAAGTTTCTAGCCTCAAGAACCAGAAATAAGTGACAATATGGTCAATTTGTGTAATCGGCCAGTGCAGAGACCAGTCAACGCTGAAGGAAAACCATCGTGGGAAGCTTATTATGCCCAATTTAAAATAATAAGCCAAATGAACCATCGGACTGAGGAACAGAAAGCACTGTTTCTTGCTGCCAGTCTAAAGGGAAATACTCTTATTGTGCTAAGCAATTTGTCAGAAAAAGACAGAAAGAGCTCTCTAGTATTATTAGCACATTAACCAGACTTTTTATAGTTGGACACAAGGTAGGATTGGCCAGAGTGAAATTCAAAAATTCTATTAGAAAGAGTGGTTAGTCACTAACCAGATTGACTTGAGATACTGAAGGATGATTGCATTGAATCTACCCAGATGCCCTGAGGACCTGAACAGTGTCCGAACTCCATTTTCTGAAGCAATTTATATGACATCAAGTGGAAATAAAGCTATATTATTTTTATTTTAAATCCAATATTATAAGCACTCAGTAAAAGGCTTATTATTTAGTAATCTTCCTGATAAATCTTCAGAGAAAATGTTGCTTAAAGTAAAATGAGTAGAATAGTAAGATTAGAGACATCAAAGATTTATGCTAATACAAATGTTGGCCAAGATCAACGTGTTTCAATGGTTCTTAAACATTACCCTTAGAAGAACACCTGGAAGGCTTTTTAAAAGTATAGATTCTCCTGCCCAATCTGTGAAGATTTCTGACTCAGTAGTTCTGTGATGAGGCCAGGAAATCTGTAATTAACTATCCTTTCTGGTAATTCTGGTGCATGTCAGAGTTTGAGAGTCACATTCCTATTCATATAGCAGTGACACAGTAACCTTTATGTAGTTTTTTATACTGAAAGTGTTCAATATTTTCCATGGAAAATATAATAATATATTTTATTGACATGATGATAAAAAATGGAAACAATAACATAATCAAAAAGATATATGACTTCCAAAAAGGCAATTTCATGGGAAAATATTAAACAAGAATTGAATAAGTAGAATACATGCCACATTGCTAATTGGAGAGATATAATATTATAAAAACCTTTTGTGGGGTGGAGCGGGTCCAGCAGATTTACAGACATGTGAGGCAGAAAACAAAAGCTTATCATTGAATTCTGCTGAGATTTTGTTTGTCTCAAAGTAATAGTTAATAATATACCCTTCTAATTTAAAAAGTTACACACAGCTTTTCAAATACATGGCTAAATTCTCAAGTAAGGGAAATTCAAGGGGCCACAAATGAGAAGAAAATAAAACTCAAGTAGTAGATGCGAGTTGTACACTTAACCCTGATGCTCTTCCCTATAAATATGTTATGTGTCTGTGCAAAGTTGCTTCAGTCATGTCCGACTCCGTGCCACCCTATGGACTATAGCTGCCAGGCTCCTTTGTCCATGGGATTCTCCAGGCAAGAATACTTGAGTGGGTTGCCACGCCCTTCTCCATGGGCTCTTCCCGACCCAGGAACTGAGCCCGCTTCTCTTACATCTCCTGCACTGGCAGGCGGGTTCTTTACTATTAGTGCCACCTGGGATGCCCACATAAATATGGTACACTTCAATTTAAAAGTATCTCAAAGGTCATAAATTTGAAAGTCATTTTAAAAAGTTAAAATAACTGTTTAAAATGTACTTAACAGAAAAATAAATTCAGACAAAATTATACCAAATAAAGACACAATCCCATTCCTACCTATAAAAGCAAAAGAAAAACTATCCCAAATTATAAGTCTACTATCACTTTAGTACCAAAAGCAGATAAGGATGATATGGTATGGGAAATTTATGTCTGTCTCACTGATTAACATAGATAGGAAAATCTGAATAAAAGTGTGGCATACTAAATGCGGGAGGTGGGTGGGGGAGAAGGACACTATGAACAACTTTAGTTTATCCAAAAAAAATGCAAGCATGATTTTACATTTGAAAATCTATTCATGTATTTCACTAAACTAACAAGAGTTCCAGAAATCTGCAAAGAAATCCTCTTCCATCTTTGACTAAATACAAATGAGTTCACATTTATATAAGATTTGAATTCTCAGGGCTAGGTAAATAACCTCAGAATACTAGAAAGCTATAAACTGAACAATTCCCAGAAGTCTCAAAGGATTAGGAGACAATTGAGTTCTAAACTGTCAGAGTGGAGAGACCTTTTTGAACTCCCAGGACATTCATTAGATATGCCAAAAGGATCACTGCTTAGCAATAGGGTTAAATTAGGCCTAAAGTAAGGGATACTCTAGAGCTACCCTCACAAAGCTTAAGAGCAAGACTCAAGAGTGTCAAGCTGGTCTGCAAATAACTACTTGCCAAAATAAGCTCATCATCCTTTAAAGAAAAACAAGAAAGTCTAGATGTTTGATGATATAACATTTATAATATCTAACATCCAATAATTAAAAAAAAACTAGACATGCAAAGAAGTTAAAAAATATGTCACAAAACAAGGAGATCATGAATTCAATAAAACAATGCAGATATGACAAAGAAGAAATTAGAAAAATGACATAACATCAGCTATTGTACATCTGTTCAATGGTTTTAAAGAAAACATGAACATAATAAGAGGACAAAATATTTTTAAGTTAGTGGAAAACTTCTAGAGCTGAACAATGAAATAAATGAAAAATTCACTTCATGAACTTAATAGCAGATTACACACTTGAGAAGAAAACATCAGTAAACTTGAAAGAAAGAATAGACATTACTTGAACTAAAAAGCACAGAGGAAAATATGGTGACAATTAAGCAGGTCTTCAATAACCTATCATCAAATCTAAAGGCCTAGCGTACAGGTAATTGGAAGATCCTAAAAAAGAGAAAGTGGAGAAGAAGAAGAAATATTTGGCTGAAAATCTCCCAATTTTGATGAAAGCTGTACACTCAGAGATCCAAAATGCTCGAGGCATGATAAACACATGAAAAATTACACCAAGGCATATTATGATGTTGAACTGAGGTCTGTTTCATATTAATGATTATTTACATGTTCCTGCTCTGGAATTAAAATTGGGGCCAGAAGTCCACAAAAAAGTCTTGTACACAAATATTCATAGTAACTTTATTAGCTCCAAACTGGAAACATTCATATTTCCATCAACAGTTAAATGAATGAACAGATTGTGGTATATCTATACAATGAATACTACTCAGCAATAGAAAGAAAAAAGCTGCCCATACAACCAATAACATGGACAAATCTCAAAAATATATCACTGAGCAAAGAAGCCAGAAGTAAAAGAGTGCATACTGTATGATTCTATTTATATGAAAATCTAGAAATGTAAGTGTTGCTTAATAGATCAATTCACTGAATAAGTATACGGAAGGTAATATTCTGAAATAGTCTGCTTTCTTCTTTTATCTTTCTTAGTTCATAATCTCCTCCCTGGTTGACCCAAGGACACTTTTGGTATGGAGGAAGGCAGGAGGTCAGATGGTTGTACAAGAGAATTAGGATTATTACAAAAGGACCCCATTGTTCAGATTCTGACACTTCAAATTAATTTTATATCATTAAAATATGTCAATATATGAAAATAATTATCTTACAGTGATTTATAAATTAGCAATTGTCTTGAAAGAACAATATCTAAGTTATTCTTTCTTCTTCCTGAAGTTTCTAAGACCATGCCTATAGGATCTACTCAAGTTGTTCTCCGAGTTTCTCCTAGAGGGCATTCCTTCTGCCTATTAGGCTTTTTGGTAGAAGGGAAATAAGACATAGTGAAAGGGGGCAACATATTCCCTAAGACAAAAGTGGAAAATGAGCAAGATGGAGATGAAGGGGGAGTCAGAAAAGGAAGATGTCTCACTGTTCACATTCTCTGTGCTCCACCCGCTTCAGGTATATACTGCAGGTAAATTGGGGAAAATGCCGAGAGGAGAATGGCTTTCTATCAACATGGGATAATAATTATGAGGGAAGAATGGGGATGATTTTGCTTATAGTCCTGAGCCTCCCTCAATTCCAGAATCATGAATACAGTGAGCCTTCCTAGGGTACATCCTGGAAAGATGGTGTGACTCTACGACAAAGGCTGACCAACAGACCCAGAGGCTGACTAGATACAGTGCAGGTGGAGCCTGAGATGGGGTCAGCAAGAGCTTAGAGGAGACCCAGCAGGCCAGAAAGTGCCCCTGGGCCCAGATAAATTTGAGAGACCCTAGACTATGTGTTCTGCCAGCTGCAGAGTTTAGTCACAAAAACCAGCACAGTGAGTAGCAACCTAGAGGGACAAGTGACATTATTTCTAGATCCAAAAGGCCCCTCTTCCTCTCCTACTTAAGTTCAAGAATATCTCTTCCCCAAAACTGAGATGCCATCTTGGAGAGGGAATTGACAGAAGGATGGGAGACTGAAATCTCTGAGATTCTGAGTATTTTTCTGGAGATAAAAAGCTATCTAAAGGTTTCCCAGGTGGCACAGTGGTAAAGAATCCACCTGCCAATGCAAGAGATATGAGTTTGATCCCTGGAATGGGAAGATTCCTCAGAGGAAGAAACGGCAACCTGCTCCAGTATTCTTGCCTGGTGAATTCCTTGGTCAGAGGAGCCTGGGGGGCTATAGTCCATGGAGTTTGCAAGAGTCAGAAACAACTGAGAAACTGAACACAGCACAATAGTACTTTAAAATTAATAGATCAGATTAAGAAAGAAACCAGAATATGTTTCAAATTAGTATGAAAAGAGCATAAATAAGGAAACTATACTTTCTCTGCCCATCTGAATTTCATTCTGTCCCAGTATTAAGATAAATCTGGAACTGGTTGTTTGGGGAGAGTAGACAATAAAACTTTGAGAAATCATGCTGTCTTGGTAAATAAGAATTTTAATCAAAATTATAATTCCAGAATTAGGAGTTACTCCTTAAATTTTGGAAAAATTCAGTTTGGGGCGTAAATAGAGGAAATAGAAATTTTATATGAATCATTATCCTAAATTATGGTAAAGGCTGAAAATAGAATAGTTTGAAGAGAAATTTAAATTGTAAGTTTCAATAAAGCCAAAATATATTAATTAGAAAAAAAAACTAATGACTTTGGGACCTATGCTTTTGAAAAAAGCATAATTTATTACTACTGCAGAGATTAATATCAAACTCTGTTGGCCATTAGTATAACCCAGAGTAGACCCCAAAGCACTAACCAGAATAGTGGTTCTCATGTTTGGTAAATCAATATATATTACAGTATAATATATCAATAAACACAACATTAAAACAATTCTAAATAGATGTATCATTGGTATATATGTACCAAGTTGATAGGTTAGGGCCAACTTAACACAGTTGCATGGAAGACATAAGTTTGAAACAATCTTGAAAGAAATAAAGCAAATGCATGCACACAGAGAGAGCTAAGATCGAAAGATTTGTGAGATGTGAGTGAGGGAAAAATGGAAGATTAACAAACAAAAATAGTGATGAGAAGAGGCAGTTATTAAAGGTTATTGATTGCAAAGTAATAAGAGCAAAACCTTGATGTGGTGCTAGGTACTGGTCAAGCTCACCAGCTCCTGAGTACATGTTCTTAACTTCTATACTATTCTACAAATAAAAAAGAATTTGTAGTTTTAGACAAGAAGGAGTTTAGATTTGAGGGGCAGTAAGGACTCACAACAAATTCTGACAACATTTTGCCCAAATGTGAAAGTAGTTTTATTTTTTTTTGTTTGGAGAAATAAACAATCCAGTTCCACTTTGACCCCCTAAATTAATGAGGAAGTACTTCCATTTTAGGAATTTATATAACAGATATAGCACACATGTGCATAAAGACATATGTACAAGCATATTTGTTGTTATGTTGGTATTTACAAAAGACAGGAAATCTAAATGTTTAGCAATAAAAGACTAATTAAACCATGCTTCATCCATGCAATAATTACCTCCTTCAAAATAAGGGGAGAGATTTGTAGGTACTGACACGTGGAACAATCTCCATCATAAACTGTTAATTGCAAAAAGCAAGGAGCAGGAGAATGAAGGGCAGATTTCTTCCAGTTGCTCATCCTGGTTTGCTCTTTACTCTTCGCTGCTCTGCTCCTTGTCCTGGGAGACCCACGTCTATGGATTATATCACTGGGCTCCTCGGTCCTCCAGCTGCTGGTTGCATTTGGCTAGTGGGGAACCCCAACATGGGATCAAACAAGAGTGAGATCTGAGTGTTCATTCTCTCCTTACCTTAAGCTAGCCACATCACTGCTCCTCCCCTATCTGATTCCTCCCTTTCAACTTGGAGAAATCACTCATTTTCTTTAAGCCTAAGGGATATTACAGCTCCACTCTTCCCATCCTGAGTATTGAGCTGTCTCCTTGTTGTTCCCCTATATTATAACCAATGTATTTGATGATAATTTCTTTGTAAAGAAACTATCCTCTAATTTTCCATATTTGAGTGTGCCCTTTGTTTCCTGTTATGACCCAAATATGCTATTATGTTAATAAGAAAAAGAGTGATGGAGAGATATAGAAATACACATTTATATATGCAGAGAATACATTTAGAATGGTATACTTAAAATGCTAACAATAACAGTCAGGGAGAGAAAATGTCACTGGGCTGGGGAATGGAAGGAAGTCTTCATGACATACCCTTTCATACTATTTGAGTTTCTTACCAGGTTGATATATTAGCCATTAGGAAAAATAATAAAAATAAAATGTTAAGAAAGTAATCCAAACACTACCTCCAAGATGGGAAAAATCAATGAGGAAACTATCCCATAAAGTCTAAAGTCTAGTTTAGATAATATATGTAGATGAAAATGTGATGTATAATCCATGAAGTTGAATTTGTGAGTGGATAGAGAGGTTCTCTTCAAAGAATATTTTGCAGATATTTAATAGAATCGACTTGAGAGTCCCTTGGACTGCAAGGAGATCCAACCAGTCCATTCTGAAGGAGATCAGCCCTGGGATTTCTTTGGAAGGACTGATGCTAAAGCTGAAAATCCAGTACTTTGGCCACCTCATACGAAGAGTTGACTCATTGGAAAAGACTCTGATGCTGGGAGGGATTGGGGGCAGGAGAAGGGGACAACAGAGGATGAGATGGCTGGATGGCATCACTGACTCGATGGACACGAGTCTGAGTGAACCCCGAGAGTTGGTGATGGACAGGGAGGCCTGGCGTGCTGCGATTCATGGGGTCGCAAGGAGTCAGACACGACTGAGCGACTGAACTAACTAACAAAGAGTGATACACATTAACATGGATTCTCTACTTTTAACTTACTTGTCATTAAGTTGTTGAGGTTTTTATTTAGGTTTAATTTACAGATACCATTCATAAGCTAGTCACAATCTTCCTTTGGACTAAATGTAACAATTAGTCGTTTACTTTTGGCTTTATGAAGTGAAAACTCACTAGTGATAATGAGTGTGGATCACTTTGGGAAAAAAGTGAAAAGTTTGTCCCTCAGTGGTGTCCAACTCTTTACGACCATTATCTGTAGCCCACCAAGTTCCTCTGTTCATGGAATTCTCCCAGTAAGAATACTGGAGTGGATTGCCATTCCCTTCTCAGGGGATCTTCCCAACTCAGAAATAGAACCTGGTCACCTGTATTGCAGGCTGATTCTTTACCACCAAGCCACCAGGGAAGCCCAGGAAATAAGACTTACTGTCAGGACATAAACTTTTTGTTACATCTTGAGTCAACAGCTTTGTAAGCCATGAATGCAAAAAATCAAGTTGTCTTTTTTTTTTTGGCAACAATTTAGCAATGGCATATGCTTCTAACTCAAATGACTTCACTTCAAATTGACATTAAGAAATGTTTTGAAGCATAGTCATTTGCTAATAATTTGCTTCAAAATAAGCAGCTCCCTTATTTTTAATGGGACCCACATCCCTTAACATGTGACTCAACAGTGTGGTAAAAAAGCAACATGCTCTTGAAAATAGTCTTCACATATGTTCTACTCTGCAGCTTCATTGGTTGCATTTGTAACTTAGAGCCCCAAGTTAGGGCTATAGGTATAAACCCCACCATTTTCTTCTTCACTGCAACAAGGGCAAACACTGAGACAGAGAACTGGGCTTCCGTCAAGAGCCCACTCTTGACTTGAGTGTATTTCAGCTTTTAAGACCTGATTGTTTTCTTTTGTCTCCCAGGGATCACTAGCTACCTTATTACCAAGAAGAATGACCCTTTGACAGCATGACTGCCACCCAGAATCTACACCAATTGCAACCTTAGAGATGCCAATGGCACTGAAGAACTAATCAAGATCAGAAGGTCAGGAACACAAATACATTAGTACATATATGGTCTACAAGTTATTTGACAATTTTCTTGGCTTGCAAAAAAAATCATTCTTAAAGTTTCTTTTGACATACTTAACTGCCTTTTTGCTTACAGCCTGCACACTGCCAGTATTCTTAATGTATCAGGGATTCCACCAAATGAGAATACTGCCTTTACTCTATTTGCATTCCATTTCATAAAACGTTGAACTAGAAGCAACAGTTTTCTCCTTCCTCAAACAATCACTAGTATTCTCTTATCCACTTTTTACTATTGGCAAAATACCAATTAGACCAGCTATTTATAAAAGAATATTCTATAAAAGAACTGAAACTAAAAGACTTGGTTGTTAACAGTGAAGGCAGATAATAAACTAAAATAAACGGCAGGCTTACTATGTAAGCTGCTTGACAACTTGAATGAATCCAACTTTAAACTGCCTTTTGCCTTTATACCAAATTGATTAATAAAACATTACTAGTTAGAGGTTTTGTTAAAAAAAAATCTACATCAACCAGTAATTAATTGCTTAATTTCTTCAAAGTAACTTGAAATTTTTGTAATAATAGTAACAACAAATTACAGCAACCATTTATCAACTATCTGCTATATGTCAGATACTTTACCTGCATTAGTTCTAAACTTTACCACAATCCATCTGGGCAAAAAATTAATATGCCCATTTTACAGAAAAAGAAATACACTCAGAGATTTTAAGTGACCCAGAGGACAACACCATCTTATTTCCTCCCATTTCCTTCAATGTTTTAGTTTACATTGTAACAAATGACTCCTCCAGTCATACAACCATTTCAGCTGATTTATTCACTGAATGAGCCAGTGTAATTCATTCATTGTCTTGGATTTGGGGAGATACAGCTTGACAGCTACAAAGACTATGTTAGGTATCAATGAAGTAATGGAGTATAGGTTGACTCAGGTCATCTGAAAGACTCCACTCACAGGGGGACCCCAACATCCAGCTGGTTTTAATAATTAAATTGATCCAGATTTCCCAAAGCAAGAAGCTGTGGCTACATTCTGTAAGTTTGTTGTGTACCACCAAGTCTTGTGTGGGTGTGCAAAAATCAAATTGTCATCCTCAAGGTTAAAGAGGTTCCACTACCTTAGTCTAAAAGAAACAAGCGGTATTCTTGTATGACTGTTCTAGTTCCAAGAGTAGCACTGAATATGAATGGATGATCATTCAGCAGCTTTATTTACTGTACCCTTTTGGACAATGAGTAGATACACCAAAAGATTGCACTTTGTTGAAAATGACAGAAGTTTTCACACAAGTCATAGAAGACACAAGAAGTCCCATGTCACCATTCAGGAATGGCATATCTCTTTAAGTTCTTCCCAGTGGCTTTTATGGCAATGAAGAAACCAAGGAGCATATTTTTCTTGCCATCTTACGTGCTGTTTTTAGTCTTTTTCTGGCAGCATGCCTGGAGTGTGAGGGTTGGTCTCCAGATAGATCTTTAAGTCTTTCTCCTTGCCAATTACCATCACTCAAATACCCTCATTATCAGTGGGTATCTTAAGCTCTGGGTTACACCTCCTCTTTATTCCACTTCCAGAAGTAGAGCTTCTAAAACAGATGCTTCTATTAATGTTGCAACTCAGCTGACCAGGCGTCTGTGCCTAGAGATGGAGTTGGAAAGACAACAGTTTCTGAAAGAAAAGGTAAATAATTTAAGGATAAAATTCTTATATACAAAAGTGCATTTCCTCTACCTAATATGACACAAAAGTTAATGCTCTACAAAGGAGACAAAATTTCTGAAAGTAAAACAATTTGTGTATATAGATCCTCTATTTTGCTTACATAATTTTACACCAAGCCTCATAGATAACAGTACTATCTTTCATCTTGTGTTTTCCTTCATCCCACTCATTCTAACAAACATCCAAATAATTTTTCACTCCTGAAGTATTCCCATTTCTTAAAGTCTTTTTAAAGACATAAGCATGTTTTTGTATAGGAAAAGACTGAAAGGGAATTTAATATAAGTCATATTTATGTTAAAATATGAACTGAACTGTTATGTTATAAATATGTTATGTTAACATTAATATGTTTTAAAAAGTCAGCCCTCTGTATCTGCGGGTTCCACATCTGAAAATTCAGCCCACTACAAACGGAAAATATTCAGGAAAAAAATATTTCCAGAAAGTTACAAAAAGCAGAACTTGAATCTGCTGTGCATGGCAACTATTTACATAGCATTTACATTGTATTAGCTATTATAAGTAATCTAGAGATGACTTAAAGTATATGAGAGGGTGTGAATAAATTATCTGCAAACATTATGCCATTTTATATAAGGGATTGAGCATCCTCAGATTTTGGTATCCATAGGGGTCCTGGAATCAATCCCTCATACTAAGAGATGACTATATATTCCTCTGTATATGAGAAAAATACTTCATGTAGACCAAAGGGAGAAATAAATAATTTCCATTTTGCTTGGCATTCTTACCAAGGGTTTCCAGAAGCTGGCATTTGATTCTTAAACTTGGTCCAGTGGTGGCCCAAGACAGTCCTAACTTCGATAATAGAATGAGCAAAGCCACAGCAGAGAGAAATGGGAAATCGGTGGCCTGATGTGTTGCCCAGTGGGATTCAAGTTATCAGCATGTGGAGAGTCTGGCAAGGTGTAATAATTCAAGATCGTAGAAAGTCATCTTGGGATTTATTCTGTCAATAAACAGGAAATACTAGATGCTTTAAGTAATACTGTCTCCAATAAAGCTCACTTTATTTGCTCAGACTTTAATCAACCAATCAATGCTTTGTTGAGGTGACATAGTCCATTTGATAGTTCTCCATCCAGTCTCACACTTGTGTGCCCCCGGAGCTGGCGGCAGCTTTGCAGCCCCGAGTGAGTCACTATGTTGGACTTGAACCACCGGACTTGTAAAGGTAAATCTGAAAAAGGAGGTGAGCTACCTCATCTTCTTCTAGTCTGGAAAGAGAGTCCAGCTTAGGGGGACTAAGTGCCTGGCCACCAGGAAAAGATTGCCGACATAGAAAAAGGAGCTGTCTTTTGGAATGCCCTCCCATTCTGGATTGTTCCTATAACATTTCTTATTGCTGTTCCTTTATCCTTATCCTCCTCGCTCTCATTTTATCCTTAAGAGAAGAAAAAAAAAAATGATCTCCGTTTATATGAAAATGAGCTGGCCTTTGCTGCCCTAAAGAGGTACTGTAAGGTAGAGAAGCCACCTGTACTTAGTTGGGTGGAATGCCAGGCACACATGAAGAGTGTAGCACAAAAGTTTCATTTTGCATGTTAAGTATTGGCCTTGGGCTGCATGAATTGAGACAATGTGTCATATATTTCGGAGAAGGCGATGGCACCCCACTCCAGTACTCTTGCCTGGAAAATCCCATGGACGGAGGAGCCTGGTGGGCTGCCGTCCATGGGGTAGCGAAGACACGTCTGAGCGACTTCACTTTCACTTTTCACTTTCATGCATTGGAGAAGGAAATGGCAACCCACTCCAGTGTTCTTGCCTGGAGAATCCCAGGGGCGGGGGAGCCTGGTGGGCTGCCGTCTATGGGGTCGCACAGATACAACTGAAGCGACTTCGCAGCAGCAGCAATCATATATTTAGTGGCATGTGGCATTCCATGGCATGGAGCACTCCCACATCATTGCCAGAATTTCTGGTGTCGTTGGCTTGGACAGTTCTCGTCTACTCCATTTCCAATGCCATATATGTGCGATGAGGTCCTCCATCACCTCTTAGGGGCTTCCCAGGTGGCACAAGCGGTAAGGAGTCCACCGGCCAAAGCAGGAGACGCAACAGAGGCACATTCAATCCCTGGGTCAGGAAGATTCCCTGGAGAAGAAAATGGCATCCCACTCCCGTACTTCTTGCCTGAAAAATTCCATGGACAGAGGAACCTGGTGGGCTACAGGACATGGGGTCACAGAGTCGGACGTGTATGGGCACACACAAACACACACACACACACTACTTCTACCTCAAATACTGCAAGAATGTCCCAACTGGTGGTGGTCGTGGGTGGGTAGTGCGGAGAGGTTGTTGTTGTTTAGTTGCTAAGTAGTGTCCGACTTTGTGACCCTATGGACTGTAGCCTGCCTGGCTCCTCTCTCCATGGGATTTCCCAGGCAAGAATACTGGAGGGAGTTGCCATTTCCTTTTCCAGGGGATCTTCCTGACTCTGGGAAAGAACCTGCGTTTTCTACTTGGCAGGTGGATTCTTGACCACTGAGCCACCAGGGAAGTCCAGGGGAAGGGAGAGAGGAGGAGGAGGAGATAATTAACTTTTATTGAGAGTGTGACAGGATTTTTTTACATTTATTTTTATACTTTATTTTTAACTAATTTCAAACATGGAAAATTCACAAGAAATATACAAATCTCCTGTACACCTTTACCCTAGATTCACCAGTTCTTCGAGTTTCGCAGCACTTATCATTTTCTCCTGCTCTGCCCCTCCATAATTTTTCCTAAACAATTAAGAGTTGGTTGTATATATCATGCTACTTTACCTATTTACATTTTAGTGCATATTTTAACATAACTATAGTAGTTATAAAATTTAGAAAATTTAATATTGATAGAATCCTTTTATCTAATCCAGAGACCACATTCCAATTTCTCTTATTGTCTGAATAATGTCCTTTCCAGTATTTTTTATTTTTTCCCAGTACAGAATCCAGTCCAGGACCGTGAATCACAATTGTCCTCTCTCTTCAGTCTCCTTTAGTATGGAATATTTCCTTGACCTTTCTTTTGAATAGTGCAGGCCAGTTATTTTATACACTGTCCCTCAGTATGGGCTTGTGTGCTGTGTCAGATAACTACATTTGGACTGTGCATTTGTGGCTGGAATACTAAGAAGTGAGGCTGTGGGAATTCCTTGGCAGTCCAGTGGCTAGGACTCTGCACTTTCACTGCCAAGGGCTAATGTTCCATCCCTGGTCAGGGAACTCAGATCCCACCAGCTGCATAGCAGCCAAAAAAATTAAAAGGAAGTGAGGTTGTGTCTTTTTCCATGTATCATGCTGACAGCAAATCATGTGTTTTGGGATGATGTTAGTTTTGATCACTTGATGAAAGTGTTGTCCATTTTCTCCACTGTACTTCTCTATAATATGAACATCTTATTCTTCATCAACTTTCCTCCACTAATTTTAGAATCCATTGATGGTTCTTGCCTAAGTTATTTTTTTTCTATGATTGCTGCAAAGTAGCATTTTTAAATTTTTCATCATCCCTTCTACATTTATTAATGGACATACTGCCATAAGAAAGAACTTCCTCTCCTTATTTATTTATTTATTATTGTAGATGCACAGATTCTTAATTTATTATTTATTAATTGATAATTTAATAACTAATGATGAATTAATAACTAATTTATTGCATCCTTTTTTATTTTTGATGCCCAAATCATCACAGATTTGGCCAGTGGGAAACTCTTTCAGGCTAGCTCCTATCTCTCTTTTGACAGGCCCCCATCAGTTTTTTGTTAGCACTTCCTCACTTTTACTCACAATGTTCCGATCTCATTTTGTACCTTTCCTGCTCCAGCCATGGCATCTTTAAGGCACCATGATAAATAAATAATTTCCTAACAAACCTACAAGATAGGTACTATTAGTGTTCCCAGTATACATATGAAGAAACTAAGACACAGAGAGGTTGAATAAATATTCCAGGGGCATAGAGCTATTAAAGAGTGAAGCCACAAATGTGCTTCTGGTCCTGGTTCTCTCCCCAGTCTTCCCACCCACACACCCCAAATCTCCTCTCCACAAAGCTAGCAGGATGATAAACCTCGAAAGGAAACACCACGTCTCTTCATTCCACAGCAGTGCCTTGGCCCCTGGCATTTACACACTAAATACTAGTAGACGTGAATGGAATTAAACTGACAAAAAGTAAGTGGATAAACACTACCACCACTTTTTCCCTTGTCCCCCTTTTTTTAGTGATCTGGCTGAGGGAGCGTAAAAGGGATTTCCAGCATAAAGTGAAAGAGAAGAGAGGACACTGTCAGTTTGGAGGGCAGAAGTGAAGGTGCCTCAGACCATATCCACCACCCCCTGTGGTCAATCTGGATCTATTTATCCCCCAGGAAATTCCACTTCTGCCTCTGAAACTCCATCACAACAGTCTCTCACTCCACTCTCCTACGTGCCCCTAGATCACAGAACCTCTCTGTTCGTTTATTCCAAGAAAACATCCAACCCTGTATCGGATTTTACTCCCAGTGTGTCACAACCACGTGTCTTCCTTTCCTTCGTTATCCGATTTAGACCCAGTGGGCTCAATAATTCAAATACCCCCCAATCTCTATTCTCAACTTCCTAACTGCTCTTTCCCTGCAGACTCTTTGGATTTGGAAGAATCCACACATCTCACTCCTTCAGTGAAATTGCTGAGCACTTCTGGAGAAAATTACACAATGATATGGATGGTTGGCACCACAAATCTCCCCTGGCAAGGTTCAGCAGTCTTTTGACCTGATCCTGATCGGCTTCCTCTCCCACTCTCCTCAAACAGAGATCCTAAGCGTGTACCTCTCTCTGTACTGTTTCCCCACCTCCCCTTTTCTCTGAGTGCTTCCTACACCTGGGGAAAAAATCCAGACTATAAGCAGAACCCATATCACCTTCTGGACCCCACATCTCTATTTAATCCATCTGTACACCAGCCTTCCCTTCCTTTCCTCTTGTCTCAAGGAAGAGGTAACTTTTAACTTTCACAAAACATACCTTATGCTCTGGATCCCAGCTTGTACTATGACCTCCCTCTATTAAAATGTATCTTCTTTTTCCTATACCCTTATTTCTCAGTTCATCTGTATATCTTTTCTTTTATTGCTTTCTTTTTAACCATTTAAAGAAGCTCGGTTGTCTCTTATCTTTAAAAGTAAAACATCCCATGATCCTATGTCTTCCCTTTACCAATTGTCATATTGTTTGTATTTTTTCCCGTGAACAAGATTCTTGACATTAGCTTACAATGACACTGCCTCTTTCCTCACCTCCTTTCACTCCTTAAACTGACTTCAATTTGCCATCTACCCAAATCACGCCACCTTAACTACCGTCTCCAAGGTCACCAGTGACCTCTTGGTTGCTAAATCCAGCGGACACTTTCCAGGCTTCATCTTAGTTAGCTGCTCCCTCACTTTCATGTCTTTCCTTCAGAAAACATTTATTAGACCTTGAGGATACCGAAGTAAACCAAACACATCTGACCTTGTCCTTATGGAATGGCACTTCAGCGGGAGAAACAGACATGAAACAAATAATTACATGATTAATTATTAGTTAAGTGTAAATGTGATAATGCTTCCAAGAAAACTTTAATGGTATTATGAGAATAGAGAATCTAACCTAATCTAGAGGGGGAATAACCAAGAAAAACTTCCCCGTGGAAATGGCACGTAGTTAGCCTTTTTTAGAGATGGGAGATGGCAGAGGAGAGAAGAGAAGAACCTTTTAGACAGAGGGTATGGAAAGTGCAAGAGCCCTAAGGGGAGACGGGAGACTAGAATAGACTAGACTAGCAACATAGAGATGCACAGTGTGACTGGGTCAAAGAGAATGAGGAGATTCCAGATGAGGCCAGAGATGAGTGACAGGAGTAAAATCAATCAATCTTAAGAGTTTATCCTAAGAATGGCATATTTCCATTGAAGGCTTTCAAATAAGGATATGATGGAACCAGACTTGACTTCAGAACCCCCAACTATCAAGTCCAAATAATAGTAGCTTGGTGGTGGTAGTGGAGAGAGAGGGAAACAAAAAAGGTAAAGATGCATTTAGGGGATGAAATGATTAGTCCCTAGGAACTGATTGGATTGAGGAAAGTGTTAGTCAGTTATATCTGACTTTTTGCAACCCCATGTACTGTAGCCCACTAGGTTCCTCTGTCCGTAGGATTTTTCCAGGCAAGAATACTGGAGCGGGTAGCCATTCCCTTCTCCAGGGGATCTTCCCTACCCAGGGATCAAATCAGGGTATCCTGCACTGCAGACAGATTCTTTACCATCCGAGCCAACAGGGAAGCCCATACTAATATTGTTTAGATACACGATTAATAAAAGTAAAAGGGTCTAAATTTCACAGATTGTTCATATATGGTCCTATCGAAGCTAGGAGGGAGGGCGGGGCATTGACTGGTCCAATAATAACAATAATAATAATAACAGAGGCCACTGATATTTATTGAATCTTCATCATGAATCAGGGCTTCCCAGGTAGCTCAGTGGTAGAGAATCCACCTGCCAATGCAGAAACCACAAGAGATGCTAGTTTGATACATAAGGTTGGAAAGATCCCCTGGAGGAAGAAATGGCAACCCATTTCCATATCCAGTATTCTTGCCTGGATAATCCCATTGACAAAGGAGTCTGGCAGGCTACAGTCCAAGGGGTTGTAAAGAGTCAGACTGTGCATGCACATACATGCACCATGAATCAAATACTAGATAAATTCCTTCACGCATCAACTCATTTGACCATCTCGTCATAGCCCTATGAAAAGTTTAGAAGTGTTAGTTATTGCTGAAGGTCACATAGTTAACTAGTGACTGAGCCAGCGTCTAGACCCAGACAGTCTTACTGTAAAGGTTTGTCTTATACCACCGGGCTCTCCTGCCTTTATTAGTTATACCTGCCTAGCCCCTGCACCTAGCTCTGACTGCCAGCTTCTCTTTGCTGACCTCTTTTTAAAAAGTTAAAAGGGGAAGGGTTATTCCTCAATGTTATCCTTAATTGATAGAAAACAAATGAAATGAACTATTTCTTTTCCAGACACTTTGTGGAGTCTGAAAGAAAAATAAGTGGAAAGAAGATACAATTTGTTCATTCACAAGCCAAATTTCATTAATTTTCTTTTTTATAGAAAAAAGAATATATAACTATGCCATGTCTACTATATGTCCACGATTCTCTCTATTTTTTGGTGTCAGTGTTATCTTGAATTATAATGTCTAGATGGCAGTGATCAAGTTAAGGTTTGTGCAGTGTCTGGACAATGGTATATATATTGCATAATACATAAACACTATTTGTAATTATAATAAGGGTAAGTTCTAGAAGAGGTAAACAAGGGTATAAAATTCATCTTCTGTATGGTTATTATTCCATTTATATGAAAAGTCCACTAAATTCACTGAACCATATCAGGCCACATCTGTTTGAAAACCTACCAGTTTTTATGAACATTAAATAAAAATGGTTAGATTTAATGACCATTTATCATATTCATGCAAAAATAATGAAATGGAAATGTAGCAAAAAGGAGGCCACACTGATAAAGAAAGGAGTTGTAAATGCTAACAAGTTCCATATTTTATTTTTTATATTTTCAAAATTAAATATCTGCTATTTATGCTTGAGAACTTTCTTTAATTGGAGGACATTTTCATTTTAGTGTTGTTTCCTTTCATGCTTAAGTATTAAGCAGCATGGACTTAGAAAATATGCTGAAGATATTTATACATAAACTTTACTCACAAGAGTTAGGTTTTTGAACCTTAAGAGAAACTGCTTGGATGAACATTTTTATCACAAGGAGAGACAATGAGCCTTACACAGAATGAAGGAAAAGCTGGGGGTGGGGGAAGGGAGAGGTGGATAAGTGAAAAAGTCTTCCTTGCTGTATATTACAGGTGAAGTAAATTACGCTTGGATTAGACCTTCCAAGTTACTATGACAGAGGGTAAAGTGAGGTGGAGAGGAAACTTGGAGTGGCATTTTTGACAGCAAGCTACAGAAATAACAGTTTGACAAAAGAGGCCATCATAAATATAAGATCATCTCAGGCATGAATAGGATTCCCCTTAATGTAGAAAAGATGAAGCACGTGTAGGATTCAGTTTGGGGTGAATGGAACAGCCAGGCAGGAAGCTTGCCTAGAATCAGGCTGCTAGTGCTGAAGGGCCATCACTGACTCACAGACATGAGTCTGAGCAAGCTCTGGGAGTTGGTGATGGGCAGGGAAGCCTGACGTGCCGCTGCAGTCCACGGGGTCTCAGAGTCAGACCTGACTGAACCGCCCTGCCGTGCTGAAGTCAAGGAACTCTCATTCAGTTTAAATATCCCTAGTGAACATTTTTGGAGATTTTGAAGCACTGCTCTCAGTTATTCCTATTTATATCTGTTTCTAGCTTTATTCCTATTTATATCTGTTTCTAGCTTGATTGAGCTGATGTGTAACCAGTAAGATTAGAGTTTCTATTAATACAAAGTTTGTTTTTGTGCCAATCCTGAGATCTATTTATCCTTCAGGTAGAGGAGAGACCTCATCTTGCCTAATCAATACAGATATCACAGATCAACAACAAATCTTCATACTGGCAAACAGAGCAGTCGATATCTTATTATTATTTAACAAGAATTCCATTGTCAGTTTGCTGGGAAGAAAAATATTAGTAGAAAAGTCTATGTGTAGTATTATAAATACTGCTCTAATATAAAGGGCAGAAAATGGGAAGAACCCTCTCATATGAAAAATCAACCTCAAGACCTTTGGGATCGTGTCCAGAAACTAGAGCTATATGAGTGGGATGGATCAGTTGCCATCTTTAGACCTCCAGTTCTTTGTAGGAAAGATAAGAGGAGTTGGTCAGATTGTCCCCAAAGCCTACCTTTCACCTCTGAAATCCATGACAAGTAAATATTCTATTTTGAATTTTTATTAGGTTAAGGATTTAACAATCAGCTGAAACAGGACATGTTCCAGAAAAATAAGAAATGACATGTTGAAGAGCATTTAAATTGAACAAAACAGATTTGTATGTGTGCCACTATTGATATACAAATGTTGAATGTGTTTTACTGTAGCTACTGAGTGTGATTGATAGGAGATGCATCCATTTCAAGGTTTGTGAATTTAAGTAAATTGTTGTCAGTGGTATCGCTTCCTTAAAAAAAATTATATCCTTACAGAGAAGAGACAAATTGCGACAGGATATACATAAAGCATCAATTTAACACAAATATCCACTTCCAATTGTGAAAAAAAATGTGTTTATGTATGTAAATGTATATATACACACACACACACACATATATATATGTAGTTGGGAGTTTTTCAGAAAATTTGAAGAGCGTTTTTTAAATTGCTTATGCTTTTTAGAATGCTTAGCATTCCTGTTTTGAAAACAACTTGTCTTCCTTTTCAAAATATGTGTGCTAAGCTGGCTCTGATGTCAGAGTGAGCTACTTGCACAGGATTGGGTCGGCCCCTACTCAACAATTCTGTTACAGAAAAGAAGTCAGTGGTGAAACGAGAGTTGAGCTCACTGAGTCTCAAGTCCTCAGCTCCTCCTCCAAAGCACTATAAAACCCTCTAATGTAGAATCAAGAGGAGGAAAAGAGGAGGGCATAGTTTGTTTTTTATTCAATTATTAAGTCCCTGTCATAACCCTCTCCCTTTTTACCTTGACCCTTTCTTCCTCACCTTGCATTTAAATTGCCTCAATTTGGGACTAAACCACAAGAAAGTCTGGTGCAGTAAAGGGAAAAAAAAGCAAAGAGGTAGAATGTGTTTCTTTTCATCTCTTTTCCACTGCTGTTTTCTTTTCCCCTCTCGTTTCTTTTTTCTGTATCTAACTTAGACTGTATTTATTTAAATCCTCTTTATATCTAGGATATTTTAGGTTTTCAGGATTTTTACACTGAACAAAGAAACTTGAAATTTTTTAAATGTGTGTCACAAGTATTTTATAGATACATTCGATTTAAAACATAAATGAATATCAAGTGGGAAAAGCACATAGATTTTCCTCACAAAACGTATAGGTATCTGTTTTCATCTTAAAAGATATCTTTAAATTTTATAATAGAGGCCATTAGAAGTAAGTTCATATCTAGCAAGATTAGCCAAAAAAAAAAAAAAAAGGTAAGGGTTTGATGGGGGCCCACCCTGGGTCTAATTTGGAAGCTTCCATTTCTGTCATGTCAGATTTGGGGAGACTGAACCCTCACTGAGTGCACTGGTTTGACTGTCTCCCAAGCTTGATACCCAGGGTTCATGACTGCAGTTCCTGGCACAGTCATAAATATTCATACCTCTACTAATAATTTGCAAGCCAAATTCAGTTGGCTTTTTTCACCCCATCAATCTTATAATTAATAAGGGTGGTGCTCTTATTTCACTTTCCTCCCAAAGAAAAGATAAATGAAATAAAGAGTCATCCTGTAAATTTAAATAGGAGTGCCTCTCACTGATTAAAAACTGATGTTATCATATAATAGTGGAAGAAGAGGCTTTAGCTATTTCACTGGTGGCTGGAGGGAGCGATGGTGGGGAGGGGGCAGCAGATTAGAGACCGGGAAGCATTTCCAGATGTGGCGGCCTGAGCCTTGATCTGAAGAGCTTCGTTATCTGTTAAATAAATGCATAGGAGAACTTTGTGATAGCATGTTAAAAGTGAGTTGTAGGGTATATATTTACAAATTGCACTCTTATCTGTTGTTTAGATGGATGGACATTAAATATAGCATGCTAATATCCAGGGATTTAGATTCTAAACACTATGGGTTCTGCCTGCAGTTTACAAATTTAGAAACTTTTTAAAAAGTTGTTCAAATGTAGCGATCATTGTGTCTTTAAGGTGACTGCCTTTGAATTAAACTGATGGCTATGTTTCTAAATGGAAAGACTTGGTCTCCACAGAAACATTAAAAGAGGCATATATCACAAAATGACTTTACAAATAAATCATGGTGCACAAGACATGGTGTAAAATGTCTGCTCCCATTGGATTTTCGAAGGTCATTTATAGCAAAGCAGGAAAATCAAATTGAACATAATTTAGAAATAAAATTTTGATAATTGAGCTAAGTAACTTGAACTTGTCAATCACCTGTGACCTTATTCTATTTACACTTTCACTTCAACATTCAAAAGTCCTAAGGCCGCTGGATAAGCGTCTAGTATTAACAACTGCCCTTGCTCTGCAGCGGGGAGGGCGGGTGGGACATGGGGGGTGGAGGCTGGCAACATCACCCCTCTGTTCAGATTATTCAATCTGTTTTGGAATTAAGACACCTGGGTCTATGAGTAAAGGAGAAAAGTTAAACTTTGTATTTGCCTCTAACTTTCCTTAAGGGGAACTTACTTTAAAAATGTAATACTGTGTTATATTTGTGAACTGGTTAGATTGTTTTAGGAACTCTTGTTGCTTGACTTTGCTTACTGAGACCTTTCCCCCTTTTATTTATGTGAAGGTGAGGTAAGGGGACATTAGGCACTCTTCATGTTCTTTAGCCCTAAAGCTTATATTTAAGTGTCTTGTCCCACAAAAGCACATCATGTTCAGGACAGTCCCCTAAAAATGTCTAAACACGCTGTACATTTTCAGTTTTACACCTTCATTCTGTGTGAATATAATCACATGTCTAATCTATTGCTATTTTCTACTGACATTTAAGAGAGGGGAGTGAAGGGGAGAGAGGCACACCTAGTTCTTTAAGCAGGCCTCCTTACGCTTCCCCAGCCCTGATCTGTCCGTTGCTTCAGAGGGGACACTGGGCTGTGGGAGCCCACAGACTCCTGACAAGCAGCCCAGGCTGGGAGTCAAAGGCATGTTTGTAAAGAGTTCTCAGTGGGTTTGGGGGTTGTGAGTCTTACTCTGGCCAGCTTTCTTCCTGGGGAGTCTGGGGAGTAATTGGCTCGCTGCCAAGCCCTTCTCAGCCTTCTTTGGCTGAGCGGAATCTTGGAAAACTCACTGTTGGATAATAGAGTCTCTCTCTTCTCTTTTCCCAGAATCTGTTCCAAAGCAGGCTTAGACCCACTGAAGCTCGTGGGGACTTCCTGGGTCTTTGCTGTTGCTCTCCTAGGTCATCAAAGAAACACAACATGGCAGTTTCCTACAGGGGAGCCTTCGAAGGATGACAGATCCAGGGACAACAGAGTGATTTCATCCACGAGGGGTGGGGGTGGGGCCTCTGACAGTCACTCTTTTTTCTGGTTCTAAATCTACTCCTGGAGCTAGAGGCAGGCCTTCCACCCTGGTATCACCAGAAGTCACCCCACGGCCTTGAGGCCCCCAGCCCAGCAGAGACTGATGGAGCGGGCCGGTGCTGGAGCAGCTGGGCTTGAGCACTGCCTAGCAATCTTCCCTATCTTTAATGGACGCTGCAGGCTGAGCAGTTAAATAGTTGAGGCACCTGCCCTTCTGGCTGCAGACTTTCTCGCTCACCAGTGTGGGACCCCTGGCAGTCACTGCTCTGCAGCTAGGAGGTGCCTGCTCTGTTCTGCTTCTCCAAGTCCAGGGAGTGGTTGGGACCTGAGGATCTCATCCTAATTCCCTTCCCAGCAGTCAGGGAAGAGCCTGGGGAAAGAGAAAAGTGAAAAGCAACACCATCCCGCCTCCAACTCCCGGGTTGTAGGTGGTGTCCTCCTTGAGACCTTGAGCAATGGGAACCTCCCTGTCCAGGACACCCCAAGTTCCTGTGGGGCACCAGCTGGGCTCTTCCTCACCAGAGGCACTTCAGGGCACCTTGCAAATATGTTTGATGTTTTTCCTTTCCCATTGTTGAAGAGTGGCTGCAGAGGCAAGAGAATAGGGTAGGGAGCTGCTGCTGCTACTAAGTCACTTCAGTCGTGTCCGACTCTGTGCGACCCCATAGACGGCAGCCCACCAGGCTCCTCCGTCCCTGGGATTTTTCAGGCAAGAAGGCAGCCCACCAGGCTCCTCCATCCCTGGGATTCTCCAGGCAAGAAAACTGGAGTGGGTTGCCAGTTCCTTCTCCAAGGGTAGGGAGAGGAGATAATAATTACCTAGCTTTGTGGCTGTTTCTGTGATGTGTGCCTAGGTCGTGTGTGTGTGTGTGTGTGTGTGTGTGTAACAGAAAGAAGGAGGGAGGAGAGGGAACAAGGAAAAGGGAAAGAAAGAGGGAGAGGAAGATGGGAAGAGAAAGAGAGAAGTCTAAAGAACCGTAGACCAAAGCGATCAGTGCAACTGAGAGACACACCAGACCCAGCTAGCTACCCTGGCTTCACCTCACAGGTTTGGAACAGACACGGATAGCTCAGGGTTCATTTATCCCTTTTTGTCTGTCAGTCTCAAGAAATTTCTTTGTTCCGCAGGACCCGAAGAGAGAGGCTGGCAGGAAAGTGGGGCTGGAGTGGCTGTGCACAGAGGTTCAGCCAGGAGGGCTGGGCTCCATGGTGCCTGGTTTGTGCCTGGCTGCACCGCCTCATTCACCGGCCCAAGGGCCTGCCTTGCCTTCAAACCCTTCATCTAGATGAGTGCCTGAGGCTTTCCTCACCAGTTCAGCTTGTTTTCTATAAAAACGGAAATTACGAGCTATGTTGACTTATTTTTTGAAGTCACGTTTGCCTGAGATTGTATTTACCAGGCAAAGTGGAGAGCTAAGAAGAGTTTGGGTAATTTCAAATTAAAACTACCACAATTGACAATTTGTGTGAGAGTGAAGATGGGGCTACTTTCAGACAATGACCTGGATTGGCTCTGTATTTAGATAGAAATAATCCCACCTGTATATTACTATGTGTGTGTACCAGGCATCTTTAATATCTTAAACTTCCCAATTCTTTTGGATTTCAAAAAGTGAATGGCTGACACAGACCAAGAGCCTACTTCTGTGTGAGTGTGTTTTGGAAAAACACTTTGGTCCTAATAGATCTGCCTGAAATACAAAGACACAGGAAACAGAGGAGGAGAAAAGGAAATTCACATTAACTCTGGGAGAGAGGAGGAGGGAGGAGAAGAGAAAGCTACAAGAGAAAAGGAGGAGAAATGGAGACAGGAGGAGGGAGGGGAAGATGGAGGAGGAAGACTATGGTTGGGGGGGATGGGAGGGAGGCTAGAGACAGAGAAGGAGAGATTTTCACACGTGCAGACCAAGGGCTTTGAAGCCCTCGACCCCGACCCCCAAACCCAAGTGCATCTCACAAAACAGGTTTGGCTCGTATTTCAGGCCGTCTCCTTGCCCCGCGTCCGCGCTCCCCGGAGCCCTAATTCACTCCTGCACTCTCCACACAATGACATTCGAACCCGGGAAAATAATTGCATTAGAGCAGATTACTTATAACCGATAGTTATCCGTCTTTTTCTGTTCGACAGAAGTCTATTAAACTCAGCACAGCCATTACCAGCTGAGCTCTAGAGCGCGCCTTCATTAAGAAAATTAAAATCATACTCCTGAATCTAAGCAAAGCCCGCGCAAGGTCTCCGAAGCCTGCGTCAAACCCCCGACGTTTTCATAAACCCGATTTCCCGCGAATCCATCTCTGCTTTTTTGGAAACCGCAGGTCAGGGTGGAAAGATTGAGAGTGATGACAATTACTCCAAGATTGGGATGTCTGAGCTCCGGAGGTACCATCTCTCTTCTCAGCCCCTCCCCCTGCTCCCCTGATGCCTCTCCTCCTCGGATCTTTCCTCAGGCGCTTTCCAGTAAAGGCACCACACCTCTGCAGGTGTGACCCGGGATTGGAGAGCTGCTGGGGTGGGGGAGGTAGAAGACGTGGGGAGGTGTGGGACTGTGGCCCCCGACGCTGCGTGTGTGAACATCCCCAGCTGACATCTGCGGCCAGAGGCCCGCTCTACAGTGCACACCTCTCTCTTTCACACACAGGCGCACACACATACACCATAGCGTGCAGAGGGGACACACTGCTCCTCTCCATTGCATTTCACACCTGCTCCAGGACCAACGTGGCCTACGATCCTTTTGTCCACCGGGGCACCTGGAGCCTGGCCCGGGACTGGGCAGGCAGCTGTGTGTGCCTGGGACAGGGGACCTCTTCCCTTTGGCAGAGTCTTCGGTTGCTGAGGTCCTGGTGGGGTTTCCGCCTTAGTTTAGTAAGTGCCTCAGTTCATAGTACCCCTTGATGATTGGGGGTACAATCGGTGCAGTTCCCTGCCTGTCCTGAGCCTCTGGGAGGGGAGGAGGAAACAGGTGGGGAAGGGGGCAGGGGCCACACTCCCTCCCCTGCCTGTGGTCTCAAGGTAATAGCTCCCAGTGCTCCCGCAGAGGGGGGCTCTCCAATTCCAGGGCAGGAGAGCTGTGTGCTCAGTTTGGAGGGGGCACGTTTCCATTGATTTTTCGTGGCCTCTGAAAATTTATAGGGTTTGAAGAATAATTTTTAGCATGGTTTATTTATTTATTTATTGTTAGCCACCACCCTCCGTTTCAGTATTTTGCTTTGTAAAATGTTAATTACTCTGTATTTCTCTGAGAAGTCTGCTCAACTTCAGGGCTCTAAAGGAAAACACAACGGCTTTGGCATTTTTTCCGGGTATTCTTTCCTAGGGCTCTAAGAGCAGAGATTCACTGCTTCCTTTTTTGTCAGAATGCCCCCTAATAGAGTTCTCACCCCTCTTTATGTCTAATGAGGGCTTTGAGGTTTATTAAGGGAAAATAGCACACACCGCCTCAGCACTCAAATACGGGATTAGGTGGAGCTTACTTGAAAGTGTATAATATTGTTGTCCCTTGGCAAGTGTCTAATTCTCTTTCCCATAACTTCTATTTGACAAAAAAAAATCCTACAAAATTCAAGTGATGAAAGTCAGCGAATAGATGTGGACAAGTGAACATCCTTTTACATCTCCACAGCTTTCAACCTGCTAAACTAGAGGATATTAAAAAAAAAATCAGGGAAAAAGAAAATAAAACAAGTGCACCTTCAGTGTTGTTAGTGTTTTCTTCTCATCAAATGTAGACACATCATTAGATTTCTTTTCCCTTTGTAGCAAAAGATAAGGAAATCAGAAATGAACAGCAGCCTTTTAACAGCAGCAAATCCAAGACTTTTGAGATGGTTTTCTTGGATTCTGTTTTCCCTTCTTTGCCCTTCAAGCAAAACAGAAAACAAAGATAAAAAGGAAAAAACATCATTCCTAGCGGAGAGTTTATTTTGTTGCCACAATAAAAGGGTGGAGACAGTTAATAGCTATTTGAGATGATAATGCTTAGTGATCCCATTCATTTAATCATAATCTTCAAGTGGTTTAAGATTAATGGCAAGAGGTGTTTTTGGTCTCTTCCTAAGGACCTTTGTATTAATTTACTTAGAGCACTGACCAGACTGTCAATGTCTCCAAATTTCATTAAGTCGAACTGAGACAAACACAATGAGATTTTCATGTGTGTGTGTGTGGTGTTTTTTTTTTTTTTCTGTGAAAATATCTCCTGGAATTATTTTTGTTTGGATTCAGCTGTGGGTGGTGGGAGGGGGGCACTTGCTTCCTTTTCTCTGTTATAACTAGGTGGAAATAGATATATATAAAATATGTGTGCTACATATGTGCACATCCACATATATATTTAAATGAACTATATGTACATATCCACATATATATTTAAACTAATATCGTTTACAGATAACTTTCCTTTCACTTCTGAGCTTAATGAAGACTTTTCCAAAAGTCAACTTCAGTGACAGGAGACAGGTTCTGCTTCAGCCAGACCAGGATTTATGTTTAAAGTAGGTTTGAACGCACTGAATGTCTTCAAAACAGACAAAAAATAATGAGAACACGTTGGAGTATAAATATTTAACTTTACCTCAGTTGTCATAATAGCCCCAGCAATTCAAACACAACCGGAGGACTGAGGCATCACTTCACTGGCACCAGCCCGGGCTGCCTCCGCCTTGCCCTAGGAGCGCTGGTCCCCTTAAGTCCCCGGTTGCCCTTCCCGGAGCATCCCCAAAGAGGAGGATTGGAGAAGGCGTGACGCGGGGCGGGGGAGCCTAGGGAGAAGTGAGGTAAGAGAACGGATTTTCAAACTCTAAGGTCCTGATCCTTTGGCAAGAAATGATCATCAAGAGACCCACCTCTCCCTGCCCCCTGTTTCTTCCCCTCATTTCTCAGAGCTGTTTCCACACAATCCCGCAATCAGGTACCTTCTAAAAGCGTCCCCCCCAAACTCCCTATAAACTAAAGTCGTTCCTCACTACAGATTTGCGCTCTTTCGGTGGGATCTGGCTGTGGCCAGAACACTTTCCGCGTCAGAGCTGCTCGGCCAGCGCGTTTCCCGGGGAAGAGAGGCTGGTGGCGGGTCTCCCGACCCGAGGTTGTCCCGGCTCTCGCTACCTGCGCGCCCTCGCCGTACCGTGGTTAGAATTCGGGAGGATGCACTGGGACGCCAAGAAAGCGACTCTGGGCACCGAAAAGGTTGAAAAATATCCCCAGCACTCTCATCTAGGAACAGTCCCACACCTTGCACTGGCGGGAAGCACCCGGGAAGATCAAGTGTCAAAACCAGTGGCGGTTTACTTTGGTGCATTTCAGTTTTCCTTTCCGTTTCCAGCAAAATTGAGAACACAGCGGAGAAAGAAGAGGGACCTTCGGAGAAAAGGTCCGTGTGTGTGTGTATGTGTGTGTGTGCGTGTGTGTGTGTGTGTGTGTGTAGATAAGTAGGTAGATACGATGTCAACTTTCAAGCACATTCTCTATTTAAAAGCAAAAACAAAACCCAGACAGGGGCCGAGATTTCTTGGCGGGGCAGCGAAGGGTCATTCAAGACAAGCAACTGTCTGAATTCCGAAAGCGATTTCTTGGGACTTTACTGAAATAGTGAGAGTTCCCGGGAGTTTAATTTTTCAAGGCTGTAAAATGTTTTGTATTGGCCTCTTTTCCCATCAGATATCCATTAAAAAAAAAAAAAAACACTTCTACAGCATCTATTAAACATATTTCCTTGGACTCGAAATCTACAGCTCGGCAGAAACAAGTCACAGCAAAACCCCGGAAAATAAAGAGATTTAGAAGAAGAATACCTGTCCCTTTCTTAGCCATTTGATAGTTTATTCCCTGGAGGCCAAGTGAAGGTGGGGGTTCGTATTTTATTATTTTATTTTTCGTATGTTATTATTTTTCTCATATATTCACTTAAATGTTCAGCTTTGACAAACTATTCTCCTACCGCGGGGTTCTTTTGCAGAACAGAAGTGGTGGTTGTGAAGCGAGTCAGTCGAGTGGGGCGGGGGTGGGGAGCGCGGAAAAACACGACTTGCTTCGCAGGGGGCTGACGCGCAGCCGTCTACTCCGTTAGCCAGCAGGGGGCGCTCTTATGTTATCTCTGGACCAGACAGCCGAGCCGCTTGGCGCTACAAGAGGCTTTGCAGTTTTACGCAGCTGCAAACGGACGGGGGGCGGGGGGAATGTAGCTCCTAAACCCTCAGCCGCTCTTCCACTTGGGTTATTTACCCGCTGTTAGGCAACATACCTACGTCTAGCTTTATCTCCCCACTCAGCTCATAGTGCACCTCCCTCCCCATCAACCCCTTTTCATCTGCATCTATGATGCACATGTATAATCTCTCTCCCTAGCCTTGAAATATACATTAATGCAACTTATTAAATGCGCCGACGAATAGTCAACATTTTTTTCGCCTGTTAGTTCCGCTGATCCAAGCAGGATTTATTTGCAGATCTCACATCCCGGAGCCATAATGCGTGATTTTTTCCCCTTAAATAAAATTGGTCAAATGTTGACAACCTTTAAGCCAATCTAACGCTCAAGATTAGTGATGGGAAACTAATGAGAAAATATCAGATCGCCCGGCCTGAGGGCTGCCAATTAAATCTTCGCTGATTGAAAAATAAAAGCGGACTTGGGGTGTGAGCCCAGCTCAACTTCAACTATTAATTTAACATGTTGCCGGGTCCGTGCCTTCTCTCCTCTAAACAGCTTCCCGTAATAGCCCTTCCTCCTCTCTCATCCCTCAACCTAAAAGTCAAATGTTATTCTCCGAATATTTCGAGAGGTTCATATCAGGATGATCATTTCTTACACCGTAAATATTAGGCCTTTAAGCAATATGATTTAACTAATTAGAAAATTTACATCATTAAGTCTCAGGGAGAGAAAAAAGAGAAACAAATCTGCCAGTCATTTTAAAGGAGACAGGCACTATTGAAGTGTGAAGAAATCGGCTCTAATTCAAAAAGGCAATCGGGCAGAAAAAGCCCTCAACATTACCCTGCTAGTTATTAATCAGAAAGGGTTCTCTCTGCTCCCCACTCCCCCTCCTCTCTTAGCAGTGAGTTTAAGTTCATTTTTTTGCCAGTGGCCCATGTCATATTTATATTGAGGTTTTGTCTGCTAAAGGGTTGAAATCTGAAAATGTTTCAATATGAAGAAATCAGAATCCTCAAAGGAAAAAAAAAAATCATAGAATCACCTTTCTTCCAGACAAGTAAACCTGTTGTGATAAACAATCCTCACCCCCTCTTTATTTTTTGTCCATTCTTTCATTTTTTTCTTCCCATTAAGTTCTTATTTTGAAACCTGCTTGGTGAGAACGAGATAAAGTCTTTGTGTCCTGCTCCCCTCCCCCTCCTTTCTTGCATCCCTCCTTCCGCCAAAGTGAGAAACTTAGACTGAAAGCAGAAAAGTACAAATACATTAACAAAGCCCCACTCACTTGATAAAAAGGCCATGGTCTAGGCTTACATGTCAGGAATCTAAGAGAAGGGGAATCAATCCGGTGGGTCTCTGGACAAAGGATGATGAACTAGAAATTCCCACCACCTATGTATAACATTTGATAGAGTATGTGAGTAAAATGAAAAAGAAAGGCAGGTAGGTGACAATTATTTTAAAGTGCATTGTGGCGGCGTTGTGTGCCTTTTTCTCTATCCTCCCCCCACCCTTTCTCTATTCAAGCTTAAAACAGCAGCCTCATTATAGCGAGGTGCCCCTTCCCACCATACTCTTACTTAAGCCCTTGGTCCACCACACACAGAGTCCTTTCCCTGGTCTTCTCATTCCCAGCAAATTAACTGAAGAGGGAACTGCAAAGGAACTTTGTGAGTAGTTCCATTTGGAAATTCAGCCCTTCCTGGCATTTCAGAGGACTTGTTCTTAGACATTGGGTTAAAAAAAATTAATAGCAAGCCTTAGGTATTCAATTTCCCTTCACTATTATTTATTTTTAACTTACAAAGAGGTCCCAAAGGCCCTTCTTTTTTCTTTTTTTTTTTTTCTGCCTGGCTCAATTCTCTTATTTGGTACCCTTCGAGCCTCATTTTCTTATCCTCCTTTCCGCCTTACAATCTAAAAGTTTCACAGCCTTGCTTCCCACAAAGTCCCTGGGCCTGGAATTTTCAAGTCTCTGGGCTGCAGCCCGCCTGGAGCAGCTCTCCAGCGTTAGTTCAACGCCATTCCTCACCTTACCAGATTTCAGCTTTGCAGGGGAGAGCAGTAGCAGACCTGGGCTATTAACACACCACAGTTAATTCTCTGCGGGAGCTTTTACTAGGTGGGACGTGTGGAAGGAGAAAACATCTGTAAACAGTGAGCTTGCTCTTGAGGGTGGGGAGTGAGTTCTGACATAAGAGGCCAGAACGCATATGAAATATGGCAGAATTCGCGAAGGAACTAGTTCGGAGTTACATTTTGGTGAAATAAGGAAAGGAAACAGAACAGAGTGGGGGACACTGGGAAGAATCTAGAATGCTCCCCAAATTTAGCTTTCTTTCTGATCGTCAGGGAACAGATGGGAGTCGAACGTGCTCCTCTTTGAGAAAGATTAGAGTAAAATGGACACTTCTGTCACTTTCAGGAGGCGGGACACTGAGAGGTGAAAATATACAAGACAATGGCCTCTGGCGCTGGAGGGCCCCCCTGGCGGGCTCCCCACCCTTAGCCCCTTCCCTCTAGGAACCCTCCTTACCTTTGTTGCTTGCATTTGATCTGACACACTGGATGTTCCTGGGCTAGGTTCTTTGAGAGAAAAAAGACCATGAGAATCAACCGGTCTCCTCCTGCATCTACTCCGAAGCCAAGAAACATAACAATAAAATTTACAGCGCCTTTAACAACTCGCAAGTAAAGCATTAAAATTCTATTTAATTGAGAAAATATTGATTTTTAAGTCTAGCAAAAGCGAAATCGTAATTTAGCTGCAAACTTTCAGGCGGGAATATAACATTATGTCGCCGTATTATGGATCCACCATATTATACCTATGCAACATCACATCTTTAATTGCACTACTTTATGAAGTGATAAAGACAAAAGATAACCCGACTTAAGCAAACGCTTAAAAAAGAAAGAGGACCTAGAGTAATTTCCTTTTCCAGTTATTTATAAAATAATTGTCTCCTTTTTTTTGAAATAGAAAAAATAATGTCCAAAGAGGAAGAAAGAAATAAAAAGAACGGAAAACCACAGACCAGTCTAAAAGCAGCTCACATTAGCAAGTCCGTTGATATTCTGTACCAATAGAAGAATGAAGCCAACACATTTAGAGAAAATGCATTCACGGACAAAATCGCATCCTCCTTTAAACGAAATAAACCTGGGTCTTTTTTCTTACATTACTCCCCCGTCTTTTTTGGGGGAGTGGGGGGCAGAATCCATTGGTGGATAGGGAAAGGAAAGAAAATCAGGCTTTCTATGTTATTTCTGTATCGGTTTTTGGTATTATAGAGGAGTAAAGAAGTTTTTGTGTGGTGGTTTTTCATTGATCAGTCACTCTGAGCTAATGTAATTATCCTCATCAATAGGAGGCTGCAGAGAGAATCATTATGTGGGTGACATTGATAAATGATCGCCCAGGAACGGCCCTCTCGCGGGCAACCCCCACAGCTGACCCTCCCACACACACAATGTAGTCATAGAAACACCTAGAGAACCTCGGGCACCGCCGCGGAAGGGGCAAGTGAGGGAAGAAAAGCCTCGGGCGGCCGGGGTGGGGGCGGGGGTGGGGGCGAACGGGGGCGGCCGGTCCCAGACCCAAACCAGTCCTAGCGACAAAAACAGCCCACGGCGGGACGCAGGAGGGCGTTGCGGGAGGGAGAATCCCTCTTTCCAGCAGCAAACCTCTCACAGTTGCTCACAACAAAGTGAAAATCCGTCCTCCGGACGACCCATTCATTCCTCCACACCTTTACCGTGTGTGACCTCACTACCAACAACCTCTGATGTTTGCCGAGACACACGTTCAAATAGATTTCTCCAAAGGAGTTAAATAATTAGGTTACAAACCTGTAGGCATCTCATTCTCACGAGGGTCTCCTCCCACCTCCCCACCCCCGTTCAGAAAACCCCAAACAACAAACAAACCAAACCCACAGACCCAACTGAACAAAGACAGCTGCTGGGCGACCCCCTCACTGCCTTCTCCCCACTTATTTACTGGGTGACCCTTCCTTTTGCTTCACCTCCTAACCCAGTGCCTCTGATTATGAGATAATGGATTTTGCGATTGTTCCTGTCAGGGGAAAAAAAAAAAATCCCCACCGAACCCCACGTTTTCATCTTTGGACTGTTTTATTTAAGCCAATGGAAAAGTATTGAGAACAGTAATTGATTCATAATGATCCATAAATCGATGTCGGGGAGCGGTGGGGGTGGTGGTGGAGATGGAGATGTATGAAGAGTGGGAAGGGGGATGCTGTTTATTTATTTTATTTCTAAAGCTTCAAGTAAAGTAGCTTTGACACTGTTGGGGCTGGAGGGAGGAGCTGCTGGGCTCTGCTGGATCATCCATCATCGCTGTCACCCAGAGTCTGCCCCGAGGAGCCGTAGACGCAATCTCCCTTCTGTCTCTACACCGAAACTATTAATATTAAAACCTCCCTTCAAACACTGCCCGGACGGTCTCCATTCTCATCACAATCTGACCGGCCTCCCCCATCAGACCCGCAGTTTCCCTGCGCAGCAGCTTCCTCCAAGCCTGGCCCCGACGGAGGGAGCTCCACGACCGTACACGACGCCCTTGGTTGATCACAGCGACTGTTAGGTTCCCCCTCCTCACCCCGTCAGTGTGAAACACGTCTGTCTGTCTAACACACGCGCGCGCGCGCGCGCGCGCAAAGAGAAGGCCAGGTGAGGGCCGGGGCCGCCCGCGCAGAGAGGGAGAGTCTGCACGCCCCCTGCGTCTGCCTGAGCCCCCGCCTGCCTCCTCCCAGGCTCGTCCGTACCGGGCTGTGGCTGCTAAGCCCGCACATCCAAACACCGCCCCCGCCCCAGACCCCAGCCCTTCTAACACAGTGGCAACTTGCGGCGGAGGTCCAGGCTCCTTATCAAACTGCTGGCCTGCAAGACTGGTGGGGAACTTGTGGAGAATCCCTGTCCAGTCCCTTTGAAGGAAGGTCCCTCCTCTGACAGCTGCTAGAGATATTAGCCACATTTCCCTTCCCAAATCTGCTCCGGGTTAACGGGCCCACAGGGGCGGGAGGGGGCTAGGATCCGGACGGTCTCTTCTGGACAGATCTAACCAGGGTGAGCTGGGGCGAGTGCGGGGCGCTGACCTGGGGGTGCGGGGGGGGGGGTGCGGGGGGGAGAGGAGGAGTGTGGGGAAGACACAGACTTCCCTTATCTTTTCTTCTCATTTTCCTTCAAAATGTGGCTTCTTGCTCAATTCCCAACCCTTAACAGATGGCGACTGCAGTTCTCTCAGAATTTCTTAAAGAAAGGGAAACCTTTGGAATTTATTTCTGCTTTTGCTTTTCCATATAAATAAAAAAGTGTTTTTATATTACTCTTGTTTTGGAGAACATAAGCAATTTTATTCAGACTACAGTATTTCCTTTAACACTATATGGTTGTCAAAACACCATTCCCAGTTTCTTTGCTTTTGACAGCTGAGTCTTTCTTAAATATACCCAAATCGGAACTCTTTATACTAAATAGTAAACCCGAGATAGGAGCAAGTGCCTTCCGAGGTGGTATAAAAAAAAGCATTATAAAAAATTGGACAACTCTACCACCTCTCTATCTTAGCATCTGGAGTGGGGCGGGTGGGAGAGCAGGGAAATGCAAACAAATACTATTACAACGATTATTCATCTCTAAATATTTAAGAAGGTTAAGGTTAACGTGATAGGGTGTGAAGTTGTTAAAGAAATTAAACCTGAGTTGACTTTATCTGTTAAAACCAAGAATAGAGAGTTCTGGGATCTAAACTGCGATGAAGTAGCTTAATAATTTCATTAAACACTTTCTAAATATGAGCCAACTACTAAGTAAACCCTTCAGCATTTACTCTACTGACAGGAAAGGAAGAAAAACTTTGCCAAATTTTTTTTCAGCTGATGTGAGAGTTAATTTATAAATGAAGAACTTGTCAAATTTTACCTACAAGCATGTAAAATAAAAATAAATAATTATTAAAATTTTGCAAAAAGACTCCAGATATAATTGGATGACAAAAAACGAGAGGGAAGCTCTCTGAATTTCAAGTGGCCCAGAATTTCTTCATGAACAGTTAGCTGGTATCAGAAGTGTTATTTCTGTGTTTAAACAGCATAATGCTAATTAAACTAGTAAATGGATTTATAAAAATTCTACCTAAAAATGATACAAAACAATAGAAGCTTATTGCCTTGTTCCTTTGCATACAACTTCTATTAATGGCTGTTTGCTTGCTTGTTGTGCAATGGGAAGAGGGAAGAACCCAAAATAAGATTCAAACTTGGATTTCTGAGATAGTGAATGATTTCCCAATCAGGCTGACAGCACAGAAGTAAATAAAAGTTTATGACAGTATCCCTTCTGAACACAGGATCCAAAGTTTGAGTGTTACAAAATTTCAGGATAGTATATTTATTTGAACAACTGAGAAGCAAGCAAATCCCTCACACCTTTTTTCACTCTGCTTACTTTGGCAGGCGTTTTGTGTAGTACCATCATGTTAATGTCAGAGGTGTTCAGGAATGTTGCATGGAATTTTGAAAATGGCATTACATTGCCTGTTTTGCTGTTGTTTTAGGGAAAAAAAATTAAGCTTAATGAGCAAATCATCACACTATAGTGCCTGCATGTGGAGGTGTCTGAAATAAAAAGACAGCATCCTATAATTTATATTAAATATTAATGATTAAGTAATCTTTCAACACAGGATTTCAAATTCCATAGAACTTGTTTACTCATCTATGAACATCTATATGTAAATTCTTAATTTACATATTCAACAGTATTTTAGTAACTAAGACAGAGAAAAAACACAGGCAGATGAATTATCTTTGAGCACAGACGTTAGTTATTTCTTATGATGTAAAATTAACCCCGAAAAAACCCTTTATTCTGGCAAAAGATGAACATGAAAAGCTTCATCTGAAAGTATTTTTTTTTTAATATCATGCAGCTAAACAGGAGGTTGGACATGTTGGTGATCTTTCAACCTGGCTCATAACACACACACACACACACACACAATTTTGTACCTTTAGAAGTTTTCTGCTGGTAGAATTTATAGGCCAAATATATACTGAAAGCTTACAGATGGTTACCTTAAAAAATTGTTGGTAAGTTAAGTTTTGATATATAATGGATTTCTGGAGGCAAAGCCATCATCTACTTTCAATCCCAAGCATAGGCTCTGTGCAACCTGGCCGTAAAACTATTAAAAACACAAAAGCCTAACAAAAAATCAAAAATGAAATATTTATTACCGCATTTTGTGACTTAACACTTTTTTTTTTAACATAACGTCACAGTCCTCATACAAGTATTTTAATGTAAATTTGACAAAGCTTAAAGGTAACAGCATTTTCTTCTAGTGAGGAACACGTGCTGAGAAAAGAAGAATTCATGGACATACAATACCAATTCCACAGCAGATCTGATACTAGCAAAAACATTCTTTTTTTTTTTTTCAATTGAGGTAAACACATAGAATATCTAACATGAAACAATTAATAGACCGAACTCTGTACGAAGTTTGTTACAGTATTCTCTTGCTCCTTTTTATCCCCCAAGCTTTGAGTTTCTGATAAAGTCCTAGTTCTGGTACTATGACCACTAATAACTTTGTGTGTGTGTTGAGGAAAGCTGCCCAACTTAAGATTGTTTTGTCCACAGCCAAGGCTTAGAACTCCTGGAAGAAGCTCCTGCTCTGTCTTTAAATCTTCATTGGCAAGCTCTTTGAAGAAGAGTCCCCCCAAATAATAATAAGAGTTGGCTTATGAAGCACAAACTATAAAGATCTGTTTGAAACTAAAGGACACATTTATGGAGGAACAAAGGCCGGGCATGAAAACACATTCTTGAAGCCGGAGTCCGAGGGATGAGGTTCAGCCAAAACGTTCACCAAGGTCTCCAGCGTGGTTCTTTTCTCATTGGCCCAACAGGTTTAAAATATACCACAGTCTCTCCTGGATGGTGAATTCACTGATGAACCAAAACAGTCATTCTTTTGGGAACAGCACACATAGTGTGGAAAACAAGGATATATTTTTTTTTTCTTCTAAAACTATTTGAGGCAACATAACGGAGTGATCAACAGAAATGTACAAGTTTAACTTAGTTCCTATGTTTATACTACAGTAGTTATAACTCTCGGAGTCTTTTTCCAGAGGATCGTTACATGGACAGAATTGTCTCAGTGAGCCCATGATTTCACATTTGTGTTCTTGTCTCATTGGTCCTCTGTTGCTTGATGAAAAATGACAAAAAGTAAAAAATAATCACAGCTGTCTGGAATTTCATATTGAGTGTCAACATCTGGTCAAAGTTCAGAAAGTCTTAAAATAGTTTTTGCGTGTGATTCCTTTTCCCTTGAGTTCCCTTATACTACTGGGCATGAATGTCCATAACCTGTCCACCAACATTAGGATCTACAGAATTTAACATTGTGGGACTCTGTGCTGACATAGTCATTCCAGGGTGGGTAGGGGGTCCTCCGTGCATCATCATGGCTGGGTGGTGGGGATGGCTTGGCAAATATGAATGCATTGGGGGTCCATGTCTTAATTGAGTAGGGTGTGGGGTCATCTGGGGAGGAGTGTAACTTGGCTGTGCCATACTCATTCCCATAGGACCACCCTGAGAAACGTACTCCCCTGGCATGCTCTGCAAACCTGAAAAGAGAGAGGCAAAAAGAAAGCAGGTCAAATTCCTAAACATTTTTATACTTTACCCATCAAAGATGAAAAAAAAAAAAAAAAAACAACAGACACTGCAAATCTTATATCTAAATTTAGCTGCAGATTCTTGCCAATGTTTGCAGACATTCAAATTGTAGTTTGCATTTAATTTCATCGCACAGCAGTATAATGCAACACAACAGAACTAAATATTTAATGCAACTAAATGTCATAAAGTGGAACTGTTTTTCAAAATGGTAT
>NW_024070210.1:69829582-69892082 GCF_014754425.2 Oryx dammah | reverse complement strand
TGGCTCACTGAAGGATCAAGAAGAAAACCTGATTGTAGTCATTCGAGGACACAGAGGAGAAAGAAGAAAAGATATACCAAACAATCAGCAATTGTTCCTGCTGCAGCACTGAAACGTTACAGCAACAACGTGGTTGGCACTTGCAAAGGGGGGGTGTGGTCGTCTGTGCGGTTCTAGGGTTGAGCTAAGATGTGTGAGTAGCTTTACAAAACATTCTAGAGGAGAGACTTCCCTAGCTTGTTTAACAGGTGGGTCATCCTCAGCAGCCTTTGCTTCTGGACTTACAAGGAAGAGGTGGTACCTGATATATAAAGATCACCACATGCTGTTAAGATTTGGTGATCCTGCCATCTCTGGTGGCTTAATAAAATTTCACATCAGACACAAACACTTGAGAATTTGAGCACAGTTTTACAAGGTTAAACAGACTCGATGGAACATTTGCTTTTCACTCATACCAAAGAAAATGTAAACACGGTAAATTTAATGTTTCAATTGTTTTATATGATTCTCCAACAGGCCCCCAGCCTCCATTAGTGGACAACACAATATTTCAGTCTTGTCGGGGAAATTTTGCCAAAGGAATCTGATTTTTCTTAAATTCTTTAAACTGAGGCCACAGCTTAAGTCTCCATCCTGTTTGACATCCTCGTGAGTGACAAGAGTCATCATCTACACGGAAAATAGCTTTTTCCCCACAGACCTTCTTGCAGGCACCACAAGTCTGCAGTAAAAGGAAATGCCTATTTCAAAGTAGAATGATTAGGAGTTCCTGGGTAGGGTTCTGACTGTACCATGTATTAATAGCTTTAGAGAAACTGAGAGATACTGTGAGAAAACCCCACATGTGTTTTCATGAGATGGATGGGAAGCATTTTAATAAAAAATAATGCTGGCAATGCAGCATGTCAGGCTTTAATAGAATATTATGAATAGTCAAAGCAAATGAATGGATACAATGAGTTTAACAGGGGATGTTCTAGGAGTGAAAGCAACACGCACACCAAGGAATTATGGGTAAGGAGAAAATGAGAGTGTGCTAATGATTGGATGCAAACAAGCAATGAGTAATTCCAGAGCTCACAGTTAAACAAACTGCTTGTGGCACTAATACGTGTGCCCAATTACCAATTCAGAAAGAAAATAAAAAGCAGTTTCAGTAGAGTCAGGGTGGGAAATCTCCAATTAGCACCAATTAGCGAAGTTGCTTCCTAGAATGGAATTCTGGGGACATTAAAAAACAAAATTCTCCCAGAATGCCTGATGGAAGCATTTCTTTACCAGGTGGTGAAACTCCTAAAGTATAATTTGATGAGGATTTGTGCCTCAGGGATGGGAACACAGACATGAGTTGGAACTTGCCTGCTCGATTTGACTGGTCAATCATGGGCTGTACTATTCTTCTTCTGGCATTAATAAACCTGAAATAGAATAGAGACGACCAGTCAGCAAATGCAATTTGTGTGCTCCGTGAACACCTTCGCACGCTGCGGAGAATAGAGTACAGTCGAACATCTACCAAAAATTATCTTTTTAATTTGAAGGCAATTTTTCCTCTCCATGTTCAAAAATAGCTGACTGATCATCTCCCCTGTCATCTCATAACCAAGTCGAGGCTGACTTGCTAAAAACAAGTTACTCGGGAAGAGAAAAAAGTTTTCCCTGCGAAAACTTGTATTAATTTGCAACTGTGCTTCTGCCTCTTGAACAAATCAGAATCTTAAGTTCACAGGCTGGAAGATTTTCCCCTTTCCCTAAACTCCATCATAGGGAGATCCCGCTTCCCCTCGCAGCTGGTCATAAATGGAGACCAGGCTCTGGCACTCGGCTTTCACAAGGTATTGTTAGGTCAGCAAAGCCATCAATTAGGCTGTCTGAAGTTTTATCACCAACACAGCAGTAATAAGTGCTGGCCAGAAAGACTTCTGCTCTTCGGCAACTCCTGCAGTTTAAGCCTGTAAAGTTAGGGGTCATTTAGAGGTCAGTGCCAGCTGGGGGCGGCCTTTCCAGTCTAAGCTGGGACACCCAGGGCAGGGATAAAGGTAACTGCCAACCATAAACCCAGCCACCTTTCAACCCACTAGAAAGACAGAGCCTCAGGTACACATGGTTGATATTAGAGTCTAAGAAACATTTTCAAATCAGGTGGTGGCTGAATCACAGGAATGTAAAGGAGAAGCAGTTATTTCGTCTAGAAGCCTGGATCTAATTTTGTTGGAAATCCAAAAATAAGTGCCTACTTCATGTTACTTTAATGTTTAATAATGCCCATCAAATATTCATGTACAAACAGAGTAAGATGATAAGAAATCTCCTTTATTTCTCCAAATTTAATAAAAACAAACCAATTTTCTACCATTTGCGAGTTACCCCTGTCCCCGTGCATTTAATGACATGCATTCCCCACACACTTGAGCTGATGCACAAGATTCACTGGCTGTGCATTTTCAGGGGGGACACGGAGGGAGGGGGTTGCCTAGCCTATAGCTAGCTGTTCCTTCAAAACAGAACCACGGATGATCTTTCCCAGTATTGCAACCCCATGGACTACAGCACACCAAGCTCCCCTGTCCTTCACTATCTCCTGGAGTTTGCTCATTCCCAGTATTCCCAGTTTCAAATCTTAAGTGCATAGGGACTTCATGATTAATGAGTTCGCATGGGGTCACGGTCAGGAACTGAAAGCTCCTTCTTTGAAATTAGCCAGGAAAATTCTAGTGTGTGCTGGCAGCTCTGTGCTCCTATGGTGTTGTAGTCCCTTTTGCAGAGGACAGCAGCCCACGCCCTTTTAGGCCTCCTGTGAGCACTCTGGTGGGAATACAATTAGATTGAAGAAAAATAGCTGAGAGAAAACCAAAGGAGTCTTTTGCATAAGGCGTTTGTTTGGCAAACAATGCACTTCTTTATTACTTAAGAACGGGTAGCTCAGGTTGTCAAAAATGTCACACCCCCTCAGGTTTGGGCAAGTAAGTGACAGGTTATGTGAGGTGAAAACAAAAAGAGGAGAGTGGAAACGGTATATATTCCCTCCAGGCACTTTTAAGTGTTGCTGAGGAATAGCTGATCAGATAGATCACAAAGCCTTTTAGAAGTACCCCTCAAATCTTAGTGGTCTACTCTTTCCCTCACTGCTCTTACTGGGACCTTTCAAGGACAACTGACCTGAGAGTTGCACCAGAAAACTCCTTTTATCAGCTCAGATTATGACCCATTGAGATGCTCAGAAGAGTGGGAGAAACCTTTCCTCTTCTCCTTGAAGTTTCTAATGGAGGACACACATGGCAGGGTTTTCACCTCTTATGTACTAGTAATCCCGGTTTTGTTTTTTTCCTATAGAGCAACTCTTTAGGTAAAAGGAATTGCTATTTTTCCCTTTTTAATTTCACCCTTTTACTCTTTTATTATTTACATCTGGAGGTTGTTCCCTTCTTTATGTCTTTCTCAACAGTTCCCCCAAACACTCCCTGCCTCACAGAGTTGCAAGGCATCATGGTCCTTAGTTCTCAGCAGGAGAACTCCACACTGTCTTCAAACAAATAATTACAGGGAAGGTTAGAGGTTCACTCAAAGGTCATTTCTTTGGATACTCCTCAGAATGTTTACATTAGTAAAAACGGGGTCCTCTCAAAAGGTTGTTCAATGGGGGATCCACAACAATGCAGAACATTAAAAAAGCATTCTGTGTGCTCACAAGTCTTTATAGAAGTGCTGAACTTGGAAATGCCACTCTAGTATTACATTTTCAACTAGTTACCATGGCATGGACTGGACGTTCACTAGCAGTTATGGCGATGGCCTTTCTTTGCCCAGTTCTGCTAAACAAATAGGCAGAGAGGCCTCTGAAGGTTTTCACTAGATCTTACCAGGTCAGAGAGATTTTGCTTTTTTCCCTAGGGTTTCTCTGAACTGTTGTTCTCAAACAATGTTTGTGAACCATCGTGCTATATCTTGCCAGATTCCTGATTCTACCACATTCTTTCGAATCACAGAATTTGTAAAACATATGGGTCCCAATTTTTCGGAACTCTCTTACCATACAACTCTTGCCAACTGTCAGCTCCCCTGATCCTAGGCTATCTTATGAACACCATAGATGTCATTATTAAAATTAACAATTAATAAGCTGACTGTAAGAACACTTCAACACTCAAAGATTAAATTACTCCCACTGCACAGATGACCCATAGGCCACTCTTAGAAAACACACCCAATGTACATAAAATGAAGCCATTTAATTATAGACTTACAAAAATCAAACTAAAAGTATTTTTTTAAATTTCTTTATGTGAAATTTCCAAATGTGGTCTTTCCCCCAAATTAGATGACATGAAAGTTTTTTCCACCTTCTCTGATATGTATTTTAAGATGAAGTTATTCAGTGCTCAAGCAATAAGCAGAATATCAAGTTTTGATCTACTTAAAATTTGAAGTCTAAATTGAAAATTGCCTGATCTTCCATCTTTCAAGGTCCAAGCTCCATTCATATGGAAAAATGCAACTCACTGGTTCAAAGACAAAAGACATCTTAAAAGGCTCAAAAAGGTTTCTTGGATATTAAATGGGTCTTACAAAATAACATTTTGATGAGTTAAGTGTAAATGAATCAGACACATATGGATTAAGTTATCCTTGAATTTCACACGGGTTTAAAAACTAAGGGGAAAAGAGGGTGTTGGCAAAAACATTTTGGACTTTGCCAAACCCAAAACATTTGAAAAATTGCTGAAGACATCCAACTAACCAAAATGCAGCAAGCTGCACCCAACTTTAATGAAAACCCCCACAAGTTATTTCCAATCCAAAGACTGTTAGGTTTTTCATCTGTATCTGATATTAAAAAATGCTCTAAATTGTAATGTCATCCCAGAATGATTTTGAAGTTGAGGACACATACTTTTCTATTGGTATAAACTATTTAACCCCAAATCACAAAGTCTTCTTAGATATTAAATAGCTCTTAAAAACATTCTGAGGTTTGTATAACTTGCATGTAAAATGTGCCACATATGATAAATGCCATAAATAAAATGTGCTAGTAAGCCTAATGCCTTATCCAGATTTCACTTAAAAAAAAATTCATTAGCCTCACTGTGACTTTTTAAGGGCTAGAGATAATTCCATTAGTGACTCCCTAGGGAATGAGTACCCTAAAATACACTACTTCCATTGATTTGTGTTGAACACAAAGTTAGTACACAGGCTCATGCAAAAGCTTTGGAGAGGATCTACTAAGACTATCTACTTTCTCACTAAATTTTATCAAAATAGAAAATGCATTAGTATGTGTGATCCCTAAAAATTATATACTTAGACGGTTAGCTTAAAAATAAACTTGATTACAGAAATAAATTCAATGCCTTTCCAAGAATCATGAGGCCTTTTTGAGTCAACTGAGAGTGAATATATATATGTGTATGTGTGCACGCGTAAGTGTGTTTAGGCTAAGCCATGTCCGACTCTTTGTGACCCCATGGACTGTAGCCCGCCAGGCTCCTCCATCCATGGGATTTCCGAGACAAGAATGCTGGAGCTGGCTCACATTGTCTTCTTCAGGGGATCTTCCCAACCCAAGGATCAAGCGATCAAACCTGTGTCTTCTGCCCTGGCAGATGGATTCTTTTATATATAAAAAGAATAAACCCAAGAGAGGAAAATATCATTGAAATCTCATCTTGTCTTTTTGGAGAGAGGTCTTCTGGAGACCTCTCCCACATCCTCACCTTAACCCCCCACAAAAAAAGCCAAACTTTTCTGTCAATGAAATCTGACCATGGTGATTTTCTTTCTAAAGTGTGTTCACTCCTGAGCATATTTCAGATTGATAGAAGTAGACTTGGGTATCTTTCCAGATTGTTGGTTGATTCCTTTTCCTTTCTTTTTCTCCATCTTTTTTAAATGGCTGATAAATCCCTCCTTCTGGTTCACTAACTTCATTCCCCACCTGGTAACCCATTCCTTGTGGCAGCATTCCTTTTGTTAGAAAGTGTAGACCTCCATGGAGTCAACTGGAAAGGTGGATGCTAGCCCTGAACCCTCTGAGGAGGAATCAAGAATCCCTGGAAGTGAAGATTTTGCATGGATTGGTCTGGTCAAAGAAGTAGAGGTAGAACTGCCGAAGAGAGATCAGATCAATTTGGAAGAGGTATTGTCCAAATACCTTGGTGATTGGGGACCTTTTAAAAAATGAAAAACCTGTTTCTTCACTTTTCTCAGCCACAAAACTCATCGGAGAAGGTGCTTATTCACAAAGCTTGCTACTGGCTGGGATTTGCAACAGTGAAGTCTATCAGGACAAGTCCATTATTAAGTTTCTTCGACTTTTCTGAGTTCAAGAAGAAGGCATGTCTATCTCTGTGCTGTGGTTATGGCTAAGAGCAGGGTTTTCTCAGTGAGATATACTGACAAGGTTGAATCAGTGAATCAAGCAGATTTAATACCTTTGAATGTGTACTCCAACACACAAATGACTGAGTCATGTCTCAAACCTGCATTTTTCATGGGTGGCCAGATAGTGGGTCTTTTCTCCCACACAACTGTGAGCAAAGTAAGGTAAACAAATGAGATTCATGGGTTATTTAGGGATACAGTTATGGTTCATAATCAATTTCCCTAGAGCTTTTTAATTTGATAGAGGTGAGATTGGCCTAATGGAGATGCAGGTTTGATCCCTGGGTTGAGAAGATCCCTGGAGAAAGAAATGGCAACCCACTCTGGTATTCTTGCCTTTGAAGTCCCATGGACAGAGGAGCCTGGTGGGCTACAGTCCATGGGGTTACAAAGTGTCAGACACCACTTAGTGACTGACTACACACACAGATTAGTCTACAGCTCTCAAAATACCATGAACTAACACTTCTAAGTTTACAATATGAAAATACGATATTAATCTGGACTCACACACTTTTTGTAGCTTTACGAATATGCCTTGAGTAGTGGAGTGTTTTTGCTGACATGAAAAGCCCTGAGCAAAATTATCAAGTAGGTGATGCTCATCTTTCGACAGCTTTCTACTGTGGTTTCCCAAAATAATTTCATCTTAATTCTTCCTTCAAGATAGGAGGGCTCACATAGGTTCTTTACTAAAATACCCTACTCTGGGTAAACCCTTCTCAGATATTGTTCCATATTCCAGACTTCTCTGTAGAGCAAAGTGATGAAGAGCATAGGAACATATTTTCTGCCCTTTACTTGCTGTGTCACCTTGGGCAAGTCTATGTAAACTTCCAAGATTCAGTTTGATTCCTATCTATAAGCTGGGGTGATAGTTGAACCCAGATCATTTTGAGGATTAAGGAGGGTATTGCTTGTAACATCTTTGTGCCACAGTACCTGGCACACAGTAAAGGCTTGTTAAATGTTAACTTACACTCAAAATGCATGTATACAATGCCCCCTCCTAAAGAGCTCTGTTCTCTTACAGGTAATAATTAACACTAGGTGAGTTATTATAAAACAAAGCCAAGCTGATTGATAAGAGGATAATAATGTGCTGTACCCCTGAAGGTAGCACGTGTTCATGCCATGTAGGGTCTTCCCAGAGATTACAGCTAATCCAAGTGTATAATGTCATGGTGGCGATTTTAGACACTGGAGTGGGTGTCTGCTGGGGGGCAGGGTAGTGGGGTGAGCTATTTTGGAATCACTCTCTTAACAATTCTTTGGATCCTTGCAACTCTGTGCTCCATGGACCAACCATATCAACATCAACTCAAGCTCGTTAGAGCTACAGAGATAAGTGATCCCTACCCTGGCACTTCCCAGGTGGTGCTAGTGGTAAAGAACCCATCTGCCAGTCCCTGGGTTGGGAAGATTCTCTGCAGGAGGGCACAGCAACCCACTCCAATATTCTTGCCTGCAGAATCCCTCGGGCAGAGGAGCCTGGTGGCCTACAATCCATAGGGGTGCAAAGAATCGGACACGACTGAAACGACTTCACGTGCACACACCTTGGCACTAATGAATCTGAATCAATATTCTGAAATATTTCCAGGTGACACAAGCACATTTAAATTTGAGAATTCCTGCTCTAGGTCACATACCAAATACATGATCCAGTATTCTTACTAAGAACAGAAACTTGCAAAGATCAAGTTTTAATCAAGAACCGGAGCTGCGAATATGCACATACTATTCTCTTTAGGTATCTCAGATCTAAACAGTCCTTTAATCACTTGTTTTGGGCAACAAACAATTTAGAGTAATTTAATACATTTCATTCTGTCAGTGCCTCCGACAGGAAAATCTGGACTGATAGAGTGTTTTTGTGGAAACTGTTCTCTCTCAGGAATGGATAGCAGGGAAATGGTAGATTTATATTTTTATTTCATGTAGCTCTGCACTGTTTAAGTTTTTAATAATAAGCTTGATTGTTTTTTATAATTTAAAAAATCTTTAGAATGACCTGGAGAATTTGGCATCCTATTTGACTCAGGCTTACATGGCCAATAGTAGAGACTTTTTAATAAAAGTATTTGAGAAATTCCTTGAAGATAGGGAATTATCTTTTATTTTCTTTATAATACTGAGGAACAATAAACACTATTCCATAAGGATAATCTCACTCAATAACAAAACATCCCAGCAGGTTATGATTTTGAAGCACTGTTACTCTCCCAGAACACCATCAGATTATTCATATGTGGCTATTTATCATGCACTATAAAAGTGATCTTTCAAAGCTACTTGAAAGCAAAGGAGGAGGAAATACGCAAACTTCCTTAGCTATTCATATCTAGGATCTATCCTCTTAAAGATAAAATACTAAGTCAATAGACATAAGTTGTAGTGTATTACCTCATTCTGTACATGATTTATTGCAGATGGAAATCAACTAGAAACTGAATTACTTTGAAAGTTTTACTACTGACATTAAAATTCCAGATCTGTATACCTATAATCCTAATAGTGCTTCTGAAAACAATTCTTTGCAGACACGGAAGATACATCTATAACTTTATTCAGTTCTATCAGCATAAAAAAATTGGAGTAATCATCTTCAAAATTTCCAATTATGAAGTCCCTGTTCATCTATCTGAACCTTATTGCCTGACTGGGCTTCGAAAAAATCAACCAGTCACTTGACAATCAGTTACACACATTATAGCTGGTTCTCATCATGTTCCTAGCCACTTACTAATTCGTGCTAACAGGAGGAGATCCTTACAAATCTATCATTTCTTTAGCTTTCAAGACCCACTTTGATTGGAGTATTAATTCTCTATCCTACTTCTCAGTGGAAGCCACCTGAGCATTAACTTGCCAAAAATATACCAAGCTGTTTAGCAATTATGTATCAGCGATGTTTGAGGAGATCAAGGTGCACTCACATGCCCTATGCTATGGATATCTCTCTGATTAGCTTGTCATCTGCTCGGAAGAAGATGTAGGCGGATTCTCCCATACAGTCTAGCAGGCCAGCTGTTAGCTGCCTGTCAAGCCCTCAAGTGGACAAGTAGTCCAGGAGCAAAAATGTCACTCCTTTGATCTGGCAAGGAGCAGCTGCTGATTTATAGAGTAGGACTTTGTTCTTCCGTTCTATTTTACTTTCTTTCCTAAGGCAGAACCACAAAATCCAGGAGAAAAAAAAAAGTGCCGTTCCCAGCAACATCAACAAGCTCTGACAACTGCAACAGGGTTTTTCTTGGCCCGAACAAAGCTCTCAGGCATCTCCTTTGACGCTCACCTTTCCCCCCCTCCCCCCTCCCCACCATTTTTTGCAATGCGGTAGTTATTGTTTAATTCAGCTTCTGTAAATGGAATGGACTGTGGCCAGCAAGCCTGGGGCATAAACACACCTGTATGAAAGGAGCCTTATTGTAGCAACCATCCACAAGCAAGCTCGCATGAACCACGTTCCTGAGTTCAGAAAGAATGCTCCATTTTTCCTGACAGCAAATTTTACCCTAAGTGAGTTTCTACTTTTGTTGCCACCAACCTGTGATGACCACATGTGAACTGTTTCCTCTTCAATGGCATTACACTCTTTAAATCCAAGAGAAAAAGGGATTCACTTTTTTAAATCTGTGAGCAAACAGATCCATCAAAAATGTTTATTCACTGTCTACAATATCAATCATTAAGCCTTGAATTAAACAACATCCAGAAAGGCTTTTGCAAATGCAGTATCAAAGATGCCATAATGTTGATTTCGTTACCACTGATTTATACTGACACAGGCTTCCCTGAGTAATATATAAGGAAAAAAAATCAACAACAAAATCTCCATAAGCCATATGCATCGCCTTGCTAAGAATTAAACTGGTTTCAAATGCACAATCCTGTTCTTAGTGGATACATCTGTCACGTCAGAGATGCCCTGTCAACCAAGTGGGACAGGAAACAATGTGGCCTTGAGATAAGCTGTGAGAAGTCAGCAATCATATGCAAGTATGTATGTGTACATGTGTGTATACACATACATGTATGTGTATGTATGTACACATATACATATCAGGCAATAAACTGCAGAGATTAACACCTGGCTAAGTTTTCTGTGTGGCTGCTGGAAGGAAGGGTAAAAAGGGTCATCAACTCTAGGATATGTAGACATATAACCACATAGGTCATAGACAGAAATTTTGTGGGTGGCAGGAATGCTGAAAATGAAGGAGAAAAGAATGGCTGTTTAAACATCTTTTTTTGCCATCAAGTCATGTTCTAGTGTTTGCTCTCTTCTCCCCTTTCTCACTTTCACCAAGATGAACAGACTTTTTTCAAAACCTCATTCCTTGCTCTACCCTATGGTCAATCAACAGTTACTCAGGACAAACCTCTTCAGTGTTTAGAGGATTATCCTAGTAGACTTTTCCCTGGGACTGCGTACAGGTCCCAGAGTTGGGGGGTGGTGGGAAGATAGAGGATAGGAAGGGCAGCAAGGTATAAAGAAGCAGGGATTCCATATGGCCTATTTTCATCCTTTCTCAATTCTAAAAAATTTAGAAGGAATAATTTTTAAGGTCCACAGTAACCTATACATGCATAACACACTGATAACTTCTACGCACTTTATCTAACAAAAGACAAGTTTAATGACAAAATATCACAAGGTCATATATAATAAGAACTTATATATAAGATGAAAATATATCATTATATGACTCTCTCTATGTCCACATATATATTTAAAATTTTGAAAATGCAACTTATGCCTTTAAAGAATTTTACTCTTCACAACTACAGAAACAAATCAAAAAGCACAATTTGAGGATACATCATAATCCTAAATAAACATGGTCCACACTCGGTAAATAAGTGTGATGGGGTCAAAAGAGAAGTCAGAAGTCAAGTTAATCATCAGCTTCTTGGATGAGGGAAGTTGGACCAGATTAAAATAGTATAGATTATTGAGAAAGAAGGAAATAAGGAAATGGTGTGTGTGAAGACACTGAAGTAGACTAAGGCCCAATGTGTGCAAGGGAGGGTGCAGACACTGAATTCTGACAGGCTCCTGGTTTTGGTCTGAAAAACACAACCACAGTTAATATACAAGCTAGGGGAGGCACCTTTATTTTTTCAGCTTTATCGAGATACAACTGAAAAATAACACTGTATAAGTGTGACATCAAGACTGCTTGGAGAAACATCAACAATGTCAGATATCCCGATGATACCACTTTAATAGCAGAAAAGGAAGAGGAACTAAAGAGCCTCTTGATGAGCGTGAAAGAGGAGAATGAAAAAGCTGGCTTAAAATGCAGCATTTAAAAACTAAGATCATGTCATCCAGTTCCATCATCATGACAAATAGATGGGGGAAAAGTGGAAATAGTGACTTGGGCTCCAAAAATCATTGTGGATGGTGACTACAGCCATGAAATTAAAAGACACTTGCTCCTTGGAAGAAAAGCTAGACAGCATATTAAAAAACAGAGACATCACTTTGCCACCAAAGGTCTGACATAGTCAAACCTTCCCGGACATAGTCAAAGCTATGGTTTTTCCAGTAGTCATGTGTGAATGTGGGAGTTGGACCATATAAAGATGGCTGAGCACCAAAGAATTGATGCTTTCAAACTGCAGTGCTGGAGAAGACTCTTGAGAGTCCCTTGGATAGCAAGGAGATCCAACCAGTCCATCCTAAAGGAAATCAACACTGAATATTCATTGGAAGGACTGATCCTGAAGCTCCAATACTTTGGCCACCGGATGCGAATAGCTGACTCATTGGAAAAGATCCTGATATCAGGAAAGATTGAGGGCAGGAGGAGAAGGGGGTGACAGAGGATGAGATAGTTGGATGGCATCACTGACTCAATGGACAAGTCTGAGCAAACCGCAGGAGATAGTGAAAGACAGGGAACCCTGGCATGCTGTAGTTCATGGGGTCGCAAAGAGTTGGACACAACTGAGCCACTGAACAAGTTTGACATGTAATATTGTATAAACTTAAGGTAGTGTTGATGTGACACATTCATATTACAAAATGGTTATCTGACACCTCCATCACATCACATAATTACCATTTCTTTTTCACAGCAAGAACATTTAAAATCTATTCTCTTAGCAACTTTCAAATACATAAGACTGTTAATTATCATCACCTGGCTGTACACTGGACTTCTAGAACTTTCTCATCTTGAAGCTAGAAGTTTGCACCCTTCGACCAATATTTCCCTATTTCCCCCACCCAGGTGGAAGTTCTTGAGTAACTAATTGAACCTCTGAAATTCCTAAAGAGTAGAATGATAGATAAAATATGGTGCTTGAGGAAGATCTATTCTAAGGGCTACATATGAGCTGATGAGAAGCAAGAAGCTAAATGGTAGAAAGCTGTTATATTCCAAGCAGAAGAGGGAAATGTATACTCAGACTAAGTTGGTAGAAATACAAAAGAAGTGGGACATGTGGCTTGGAGAACAACTGATGAATTGTGTTTAGATGGCAAGGAAGAGATACAAATAGAAGTGCTATTATAAGAGGATAAACTTGAGAATCTATGTCTGGTATGCTATAGTATTCATTTGATAAAAATTGGAAATTTCAGAGGAATTCCTACTTGTTATGGTAAGGGGGCACAAACTCAATTTTCTAAAAGTTACCTTTGAGTTGACAGTGGGACTTTCAGGCTGAGAAACTAGGCAGGCCACTCAAGATAAAGGACAAAAAGAGAGTGAACGGTTGCCACCGTTGGAAAGAAGCGACTTTAACTTCAAAACCTTCTCGTCTCTTCAAAACTCCAAAACTAGATGAATATTTCAGACTGTGGCAACAAGTATAATAAAGTACCTGCGGGCGTACTAAATCACTTCAGCCGTGTCCGACTCCTTGTGACTCTATGAATCATAGCCCCCCAGGCTCCTCTATCCATGGGATTCTCCAGGCAAGCATACTGGACTCTGGGTTGTCACACCCTCCTCCAGGGGATCTTCCCAGTCCAGGGATGGAACCCCAGCCTCTTATGTCTCCTGCATTGACAGGCGGGTTCTTTACTGCTAGCACTACCTGGGAAGCCCAATCAACTGCCTGACTAGTTCCAAAAAAGTACTTCTTCCTACATCCTCCAGACTTTATGAAGTCCATTATCTAACAATGTCTGGTCAATTGTTAATTAATTGTCAGTAAAAGCCTTTATTCCTATTAGGTCCAGCTTGTTGGTTTTTCTTTTAATTCTGAGATAATCTGTGTAATTGGAAGCTGATGGTAATATGTCCCTGGCACACTGTGTACACTTCATACTTGGTGGAATTTACAAAAAAGTTTTAAAAATCTGAAATACGAAAAATATAAAGAAGATGGTGTTTTTAAGCAAGAGTGGTAAGACAATCAAGGGTGGGTTTTCTCCAGGTGGTGACAACAATTTAGAAGAGAATTGATAGTACAAAGTGTTACACTGAAAAGAGACTCCATTAAGTGTGATGGCTTCCAAATTGTGTCCTCCTTTCAAACCATATTTTTCTTTTTAAATGGGCTTTTAAAGTGAAAAATATAGCACTTCACCCAAAACGGTGTGGAAACAAATGGTTCTCAAGTCTCTATTCTTCAACTCAGGCCAAACCACACCAACACCAACAATCTAAAGCCACTTGGTGTTTGGCAGGAAGGGGCTTGCATGAGAATGTCCCCATGGTCCTTTCATTTGTCTGTAGGGCTCCTTTTTCTAAAGCAGCAGGGGAGACCTCAGAGACCAGCATGGCATGCCAGGAGTGTTTGTATGGGCCAGCCTCTTATCCTTCTTCCAACTCTCCTGCTGGTTTAAAAGAAAGAATGTGGCAGAAGACACATTTGGAAGGTGGCAACATTCTTAGGGCCCTTTATCAATACCACTGCTTTCTTTAAATTGTAGCTTGGTCTCTTGTTTGAGAGGCTGAGATTTTAGCACTTTTAAAGGGAACCATAAGTGAGAAATCTCCTAGGTGTTAAGCTTTAGAGTGGCTTCAGCCCAAAATCCAAAAAAAAAAAGAGAGAGAGAGAGATTAAAACACAGAAAGTCAAGTAATATTAAAAGAAAGATCTAACAAAGTATTATAAATATGTATATGGGGTACACTTTTCCTGTTTAAACCATGTTATTTAACCAGTTTCTACTGGCATCTAGTCCAGGTGCCAAAGGGGGGGGCAATCAAAGATTTGTAAAATTTCAAAGTCACTTGAAATAAACTATATTTCTAATAGCTATACATCTAACAATAGTTTTTAAAAATATATTATGAAAACATATCCCATGACGTCAAGAGGCAAAAAAAAATCTATTCATAAATACATGACTTAATAATGTCCTCACATTTATGATGACCAGACATCAAAGACCAAATTCCAAATAAAATTTCTTGACTGCCTTTCCTTATAACAAATTAAACGTCTTTTTACTTTGATTTGCAGCTGGGTAGCATTCTGTATCTTCTTCAGAGATGTTATATACAGTCTTCCCAATGTGACGGTATTATTACCCACAAAATTTTTAGCATCATCCCGTAATCATAAAAGACATAAAATATATCTTTATAAATCACAAGAGACTTAGCAAACCAGCAGTTATGCCACATCTGCTTTAGTCCTTAAATATTTTAGCTTTAGAGGGTTAGTTAGTGGATTTCTTTCCCTCGAATTGCAGAGAAATAAAGACATCAACCTTTGATTCCTGTATTCCACACTCAGCTACAGTCACCAACAGACAAAGAAGCAAACACTGTGTATTGCAATTTGAAAGGAATTTTTTGCATATTCACATCTCACACTTATCAGAATTCCCTAAAGTGGCCTAACTATTAGAAATAGAAATGATAGCATTTGAATTTTCTCCATTTTCACAGTAAAGATAAAGTAACATAAAATAATTTAATTTTGAAATTGATTTAACTGCTATACAGTTATATACATATAAACAAAAAGACAATTAATAAGTATAAAGTTAATATGCCAACTACCTAGGAACATACTATTTCTTCTGTCTTTGGGGCCTTTCTCTCATGGCTGTCTGGTAAACACACCCTTCAATATTCTTATCAGAGAGTATCTTTTTGAGGTAACTTCCCAGATTCCATAGTTTGAGTAAGAAGCACTTCTTCAGTCAGTTGCACCTAGTTCAGAGATCCATCACAGCATGTATTCAATACTAAAATCATAATGTATATATCTAGCTTCTCACCAGGTAGTCTCAGAGGCCAGGGCCACGTCTTAATTCTATGTTATTGAAAGCATGTCAAACATACAGTACATCTTCAGTAAAATGTATGGTGAAGTGCAAACCAAATGACAATGAAAATAGGGTTCCTGTGTCTTGGAAATAATGTCAAATTGAGAATGGAAGAGCCCAGAGGAATTTTCTGTCCTCATTTTGCAAGTGACTGAATAGCTGAAGCCCTGATGAAATGACAGCATATTAAAAAGCAGAGACATTACTTTGTCCACAAAGGTCCATCTAGTCAAGGCTATGGTTTTTCCAGTGGTCATGTATGGATGTGAAAGTTGGACGCTAAAGAAAGCTGAGTGCTAAAGAATTGATGCTTTTGAACTGTGGTGTTGGAGAAGATTCTTGAGAGTCCCTTGGACTGCAAGGAGATCCAACTAGTCCATCCTAAAGGAGATCAGTTCTGGGTGTTCATTGGTAGGACTGATGCTGAAGCTGAAACTCCAATACTTTGGCCACCTGATGTGAAGAGCTGACTCATTGGAAAAGACTCTGATGCTGGGAAAGATTGAGGGCAAGAGAAGGGGACGACAGAGGACGAGATGGTTGGATGGCATCACCAACTCAATGGACATGGGTTTGGGTGGACTCCGGGAGTTGGTGATGGACAGGGAAGCCTGGTGTGCTGCGGTTCATGGGGTCGCAAAGAGTCGGACACAACTGAGCGACTGAACTGAACTGAACTGATGAAATGGTTTTTCCTAGAACGGGGCAGAGCTAAGGTGGGAAATAACTGTGGCGTCCTGTCTCTGGGCAGTGATCTTTGCACTCAGAAACAACTAAAGATACCGATTAGAGGCATTAGTTTAAAGATGTGACTCCATCTGGCTTTACGGATGCCAGGCAAATCTTGTGTATGGGGTGAAGGAAGAGAAGGACTTGACTTGGCAGAAAGTGGGCATCAGACTTTTCTAAGCTGGGTAACACTGAACGATAAATCCAGTTGCTGGAGAGGGGAGAATAAGCTGGGAATAATGGGAACTGAGCTCAATGGAATATTATGGTGTGCGTGTGTTTTGGGATAGATGAATAATAAGTAGAAACTGAAGAAAGAGGAAGGAAAGAAGAATAGAAAGCTTTCTTAAAATTTTTTTTCCCCAGATTGTACTCTGAAGGACACTGGTGTCAATGTTTCAGTGTTTCTGCAAAACAAAGACGGTAAGTCAAAGCGTGGTAGGGAGCAGCACTAAATGAAACAAAGAAAGGCAAAGTGTTAGTTGCTCAGCGGTGCTCAGCTCTGGCCACCCCATGGACTGTAGCCTAGCGGGCTCCTCTGTCCATGGGCTTTCCCAGGGAAGAGTACTGGAGCGAGCTGCCATCCCCTTCTCCAAGGACCTTTCCACCCCAGGCATCGAATCTGCGTTTCCCACACTGTTGACAGGTTATTTACCACCTGAGCCACCAGGAAAGCCCAAGCATATATCATGAATCTCTAAGAAGGCATGATAGTACAAATCAAACTCGGCTTCAGTTATTACGATTTTGAGGGGCACTACGCTATGGTTTTTCCTGGGGTCATGTATGGATGTGAGAGTTGGACTCTAAAGAAATCTGAGTGCCGAAGAATTGATGCTTTTGAACTGCGGTGTTGGAGAAGACTCTTGAGAGTCCCTTGGACTGCAAGGAGATCCAACCAGTCCATTCTGAAGGAGATCAGCCCTGGATGTTCTTTGGAAGGATTGATGCTAAATCAATCAATCTAGTACTTTGGCCACCTCATGTAAAGAGTTGACTCATTGGAAAAGACTCTGATGAGGGATTGGGGGCAGGAGGAGAAGGGGACAACAGAGGGTGAGATGGCTGGATGGCATCACCAACTTGATGGATGTGAGTTTGAGTGAACTCTGGGAGTTGGTAATGGACACGGAGGCCTGGCGTGCTGCAGTTCATGGGGTCGCGGACATGACTGAGCAACTGAACTGAACTGAGGGCTCCAAGGATTTGAAAAAATTAAGGAGTATTCTTTTTAACCAAAATTGTGTTTTTAAATCATTTATGAATTTGAAAATAGGATTTCCATGTTCCCACTTCCCCAAGTCAGACTCAAAGATAGAGAACCATTTGTAGGGCTCTTGTTTTATATCTTGTGCTCGATTAGTCCCTCAGTCATGTCCAACTCTTTGTGACTCCATGGACTCTAGCTCCATGGATGGGCTCTTTTGTCCTTGGAATTTTCCAGCAAGAATACTGGAGTGGATTGCCATTTCCTACTCCAAGGGATCTTCCCAAACCAGGGATCAAACCCACGTCTTTTGAGTGTCCTGCATTGGCTGGTGGATTCTTTACCACTGTGCTTTCTGGGAAGCCTGTTTTCTATCTTACCTGTTCACAACACCCCCCTCCCAAGATTTTTATAAAACCTGACTACTCCATTGCCCTTGGACCCCTAAACATACTCAGGCTGAGAATGTTCTTTGAATTTCTCTATCTCAAAGATAGGTTGATCATTAGGAGATGATGCTAGGCTAAGATGTTTGCTCTAATTTTCCTCTTTTCCTACTTTTCTCGTATTTTCTTGCTCAATGAAATATTATAAAAAGCAACAACTATTATTGGGTATTTTGCTATGTGTACCTAAAATTTCTGCTTCAAAAATGATTCAGAAACTGAAGACTAATCTTAAAACTAGGAGGTTGTGTTTTTTTTTTTTTTTTGGCAACACCCTCTGCATCTTTCATTAATGAGAACTAAAACTTGGGCTGTGGCCATCTAACTTTAGCATGTCGACTACATGTGTTAGAGACTTCTGCATACGGAGGGTGGAAGATGGGGAGGAGAGAGACAGAGTCAGAGACAAGGCGGTGGGGGGAGCAGGACGTTAAGGAAAGACAGAAATAAGAAGGGAGGAGAGACAGGAAAAGAAGAAGTGCTGCTTTGGGTGAAGCACCTCGATGCACAGGCAATGCTCCATCCTCCTCTCCCCTCCCACCCCCGCCCCGCCCCCACCAATTCTACTTTTTCGTTTACAGAGTGTACTCGTACAAAATCAGCTTTTACTTAGAACTGTGTTAAACACCACCTGCCTGCCCTCTGAACCTCGCTGTCTCAGGAAGAGGTCAGCCCGGTGAAGGGCTCCACTTCTATAAGCAATCCTGTCATTCAGGCTAACAGCAGTGATTCACTCACAGGAGGCAAAAATGACTCAATTGTTGGGCTTATTGACTCCAGGGAGCACAGCTACTCTATCATTACCATGGAGTGCAAACACCCTGAGCTCTGTGTTGGTCCACTTAAAATTACTATTTGCTGTGAAGGATTGGCAAAGCAATTCTTAAAATGATGGGGGTGAAAGTCAGGCGAGTGCCATTATGGGCTTTTCCTTCCGTTTAAGCAGAAGCAAGCAGTACAGGACTCGTTCTGAGACTGACCCACTTATTTAACCTTTTGTTCACTTTGCTGTATTAACATATATTAACTGACTATATAAGCCCTGGGGGGGATTACCTCATGACCAAATTATGGTTCCATTTTCATGGGTAACCTCTCCTTGGGTGGAAATTAAACCCCAACATAAATACATTGTCAGTCCATACAGAATTGAGGAGAGATGCCCACAAACAAATTCTGAACGCCCGTCTGGCAAAGACCACAGCAACCACGGAGAGGTTTGGTAAATTAGACACTAGAGGAACTATTTGAAAAACCAAATAAATTTAATTAAATAAGTTACAAAATTATTTTCCAGTCTCTTATCTACTCCCTTTGGTTAATATCCATGACATACTGATGTTGCATAATTGCTCTTATGGAATGCTGCAGCTCTGAGCCATAATGAGCTGCCTTTGCACAAAGGCAGCAAAAGTGGTTTCCCTACAGAGTTATCTTCTCAATTATTTATACTTGCAACACTTTCACATAATGGCAGTTTTAAAATCAAACAAACAAAGCAAACCGTACAAGAAAGGAAGGAGACTAGAAGGTGCAGGGACCTTTTCTTTCCTTTTTGAACACCAGAAAGGAGAGACAGGCCACAGCGACTCAGCTGAATTTGGTTTCTTGAAAAGTCTCGGGGGCCCTGCAACCAGATGACATCAAAGCATTTGAGACTGCCACCTAGGTGAGGGATTAGAAACACTCTGCATACCTGCCTTGCTTTTCATCTGTCATATCCAAATATATAAAGGAATGCAAACTTAATTTTTGCCTTTTACAAGTTGGCCTTGAAAATTCCTAATCAGAAAACTTGACCCCCTACTCTCCGTTCCTGGAAAAAAAAAAAAAAAAGGTGCTAAACTGTCAAAATGATGTCAATGTAAACAGAAAATGGCTGTGTGCGTCATAGTGGCCCCCGAGGCAGCAGAGGGGATGGCCAGTTTTTATGGTGCTTATTTCCACTGTCCATACCTGCCTTTGGTTAATCAGTCAAAAACTTACATACAAAAAAGCTACTTTACAGTTCTACTATATACAGATATACAAAATAAGATAAAGAGTGCATTTAAACATTATGGGAAAACTATTATAATATTTAATTTTGGAAAATCTTTGATATGAAGTGTTATCACTGCTATGAAGTTTCAATTTACTTTGTTCTTAGCACTTAGCTTAGTCGACCATTCAGAGTAGGTACTCAATAGGCATTAGCCTGGTTATATTTCCAAGTTAGTCTACAGATGTGCTTGAAGAGCTTGTATTTTGAGAAATTAAAAGTCAACTTTTGACCAGACATACCTTTTGGATTTGCACAAAAATTTACATTTTAAGATTCTCCATTAAACAGGCAAAGATTCTAGCCTTTAGGAGGTAGTTACTACCTTCATTTGAAGAGATATTCTTGATCATATAATGGCCAGTCATACATCTGTGATTGAAGATATTTCCCATCAGCACCAGTGAGATAGAACTTTTATATCAGCTATCAGCTAGATCCAAAGAACAAACTCTTAAAGAAACTATTTCCTTAAACTCCCACAGAGAAAGATTATAAAGACACCATAAAAATAACAATTTTAAAAACCTCAAAATTTGTTTCTTGCAACTTGCATATATGCACACACTGAATTTACAAACACACACACACACACACATATATATTTGCTTTTCATTAATGTACCTTACATACCTTGTGGCTTTAAATCTCTTCTTTTTACACAGTTTTTAAAAATTAAGATATTTTCCCTCTCAAACACACAGGTACTACTCTGAAAGGTCAGAAAAAAAAAAATACACCCTGCTGAAAGGAAATTAGACCATTATCCATAACCCACCGGAGGACAGGCTGTGGGTTAGGTTGTCAGAGGGAAGCAGCTGGGGTTAAGTGGGGATCCACCATCTTGTTTGGCTCCACCCCCAGGAATCTAATGAACCAAATAGCACATTGTAGCCACTTGCTGCTTCTTACAGCTCCTCTTAGCCAGGGAAAGCTAAGGACGAACCCTATTTTCTGGCTACCTTTCGTTCTGCCACTCTTAGCTTCAGTGTCAAATTGTTTACTGGTGTGGTGGAAGCTGAAAGATTGTAGGCCCAATTCTACTCCTCAATATAAAACTACAGTCTATTATTTGGGCTTCTAGTAGCACTAGACACCTTAAACACTGAAAAAATTATCTTTCTAGGTGAGTGCATGTGTGCTTATGGACTGGATTTGTCCATAAGCAAAGGGTAATATATGGAGAATGCAGGTAATGGTGAGAAAACTCTTGAGCTAGAAGATTAAAAACAGAATCCTGGTATAGACAAATATAAATCTGAGTAAACTTCGATGTAAGGCTTCCCTGGTGGCTCAGACAGTAAAGAATCTGCCTGCAATGCAGTAGACCCGGGTTCAATCCCTGGGTTAGCAAGATCCCCTGGAGAAGGGAATGGCCTCCCACTTCAGTATTCTTGCCTGGAAAATGCCATGGACAGAGAAGCCTGGTAGGCTACAGTCCACGGGGTCACAAAATGTCAAACATGACTGAGCAACTCACACTTTCAAATTTTGATGTACTGCAAGCATGTCCGATGTTATGCATAACATAAATTGGGAAAGGTATACATCAAGGATGTATATTGTCACCGTGCTTATTTAACTTATATGTAGAGTACATCATGTGAAATGCCGGGCTGGATGAAGCACAAGCTGGAATCAACTTTGGAGGGAGAAATATCAACCTTAGATATGCAGATGACACCACCCTTATGACAGAAAGTGAAGAGGAACTAAAGAGCCTCTTCACGAAAGTGAAAGAGGAGAGTGAAAAAGTTGGCTTAAAGCTCAACATTCAGAAAACGAAGATCATGGCATCCGGTCCCGTCACTTCATGGCAAATAGATGGGAAAAAAATGGAAACAGTGAGAGACTTCATTTTCTTGGGCTCCAAAATCACTGCAGATGGTGACTGCAGTCATGAAATTAAGACGCTTGCTCCTTGGAAGAAAAGTTATGACTAACCTAGACAGCGTATTAAAAAGCAGAAATATTACTTTGCCAAGAAAATTCTGTCCAGTCAAAGCTATGGTTTTTCCAGCAGTCATGTATGGATGTGAGAGTTATAAAGAAAGCTGAGCCCCAAAGAATTGATGCTTTTGAACTGTGGTGATGGAGAAGACTCTTGAGAGCCCCTTGGACTGCAAGGAGATCCAACCAGTCCATCCTAAAGGAGATCAGTCCTGGGTGTTCATTGGAAGGACTGATGCTGAACTGAAGCCCCAATACTTTGGCCACCTAATGCAAAGAACTGACTCATTGGAAAAGACCCTGATGTTGGGAAAGACTGAAGGCAGGAGGAAAAGGGGACGACAATGAGATGGTTGGATGGCATCACTGACTCAATGGACATGAGTTTGAGCAAGCTCAAGGAGTTGGTGAGGAAAGGGAAGCTGAAGTCCATGGGGTCGAAAAGAGTTGGACATGACTGAATGACTGAACTGACTGATGCAGAACATATTTTTTCAAAGACACTGATGCAATAACTAATATTTGATTAATCATTACATGAAAGATTAGTTAAATGTTGCGGCCTAGTTTTGGGGTTTTCAAATATGGGTAAGTTCTGAAGTCTCAGATTCTATGAATGGACTCTAGTTCATCTGAAAAGCACACCTTCTGGCAGTTAAAAGCAATTTAAAGGTCAGTAGATTGTGGGCGGAAGTGAATTGGCTTGGAGAGCAAAACCAACAGCTGACTGGGGCGAGAGGGTGTGACTTTCATCCCTGTAAAAGCTCCCACTGATGGGAACAGAAGCTGCTATCAGTGGCTTGAGGGCAGTAATATTATAAGGCCCTCAATTCCCAAACGTGATAGATTCATAAGAAATTTTAACCTCGATTTTTTCCAGCTTTCCTCAACCACAGTAACAGACTCTCTCTTAGTACAGCAGCCAATTAACCAAGCATTAAAAAAAAACCCACAAATCTATATCAATAGCTTTGCACACAAAAAGAAAGATGTGTGAAGTAAACACTTAATCATTGTTGTAAATGATCTGATCCAGGATGTCTAAGAGCCAAGGAAGTTGAAACAGACTACAGTTGAAAAGACTAATTAAAAAAAAAAAATCAGAAGAAATAACATATTTCTATCTTTTCCTGTAAGCATCTGATACATTTGCTTTTACACTGTAGTTTGTAGTAACAGGCCTTGAGCTTACCTTTGACTAGTGGCAGATCTGATAAGAGTGTTTGTGCTCAGTGGTGTCTGACTCTTTGCAACCCTATGGACTGTAGCCCGCTAGGCTTCTTTGTCCATGGGATTTTCCAGGCAAGAATTCTGGAGTGGCTTGGCAATCTCTTCTTCCAGGGGATCTTCCCTACCCAGGGATCGAACCCATCTCCTGTGTCTCCTGCACTGGCAGGCATATTCTTTACCACTGAGCCACTTGGGAAGCCCTGATCTGATAAGGGATTGGCACAAATATGCTAAACCTGGTTTTACAAATTGTTTTGCAACTTCTCTTCCCAGATAAACATAACCCGAGTACAACTTCTGAGAGGGAAAAAAAAAAAGTTGTGTTTACTTGTCCTGTGCTTAAGGATTTTTTTCTTCTACATGTTCCCTCAGGATGCTGGCTTGCAACCTAGAAAAAGCTTGGATTTCAGTTTCGGTCTCCAAGGTATTCTACTGTTCAGCTAGGCTGTGAGCTAGGAGGGAAGCTCTCTACCTTGCTGATTTAATTAACGGGATACTTTTCATTATTATGGGGATTTAGCTTCTTCTTGCCTTCAGTGTTAGGGAAACACTGATTTACGTTTTATATTTTGAAGGAAAATTTATTGTTCTTTGACAGCTGAAGCCTGGTCAATTCTTGGCATCGAAGGGACCCCAGGGAGGTGTCACAGTTGCCCTGCCCTGCCCACCTACACGCTATCATCTCAAGGGCAACCCTCCAGAAGTGAGAAGAACCATCAGCTGTTCCCTACCCATCCCACTCTTCCTCCCTCAGATAATTACACCAGCAGGGGTTGGCCTGTTCCCATTTGTGAACGGTGGTATTTGTAGGTTGATCAGTAAGTGTGAATCACCAATTCGTTTACGTGAAGCAAACAATCCATGAATCTCTGGACTGGATCTAATCTCTTGATTAAATGGAGTTCACTGAATTAAGTGGTAGACTGTGCTGTACTTCTTATGAAGATCATGACTGAAGCCAAAGTCAGGATAAATTTTACATATGACAATATATATTTATTAAATATGAAAATATATTTGAAGTTAGTGCTATAGAAAATCCGGCAGGGAGAGTCATCATGATCCTACTGGGTTGTTGCTCTCCTAAACTACACAGTTCACTGAATTTTGACGAGGAAAAGTCAAACATTTAGTGAAAACTCTGGAAAACTCATAGCGAATTTATATTTTAGGCGAAAAATGTCAAGTATCAGTTAATGCCCATAATTTGAGTATAATCAAAGTCTCCTTTCCTAAGAGGGCTTCATAATTCACCTTCACTCCTATGATTATAATTAATATTTATTGAGCTAGGCACTATACTGAGCATATACAGGTATCCTCTTAATTCTCACAAAAACCTATTGAAGCAGGTACCCTTATCAGCATTCCCATTTTATGGTTAGGAAGTTGAGATTTGGCAAAATCTAATGATATGCCTAAATGTCCTCTAGATGGCTTGATGGTAAAGAATCCGCCTACCAAGCAGGAAACATGGGAGATGTGGGTTCGATCCCTGGGTCGGGAAGATCCTCTGGAGAAGGAAATGGCAATCCACTCCAGTATTCTTGCCTGGGAAATCCCATGGACAGAGGAGCCTGGTGGGCTACAGTCCACAGGGTTTCAAAAGAGGTGGTCATGACTAAGTGACTGAGCATGCACTCAGAATAATATGCAGAAGGTCACACTATTAGTAAGTGGCATAGGCGGGGCTCATATCCAGTCCTTTCTGACTTAGTATGCTCTACATGGACATATAGCTATCTCCAGGGTGTATATTCTGATAGTGATAAGAAGGTATTAGGGCCTGAACTGTGTTCTCCCTCCCCAAATTTATATGTTAAACTCCCAATCCCTGGTACCTCAGAATGTAACTGCATCTGAGATAAGGTGTTTAAAGAGGTGAGCTAAAATGAAGCCATTAGGGTGGGACTCAAAACCAATATGAAGCATGTCCTTATACAGAACAAGAAGAGACACCAGGAATGTAGGTGTTCCAAGGAAAAACCATGTGAAGACACAATGAGAAGGAGGCCTCAGCCAGCCAAGGAGAGAGGCCCCTGAAGAAATCAAACCTGACAACACCTTGGTCTTGGATTTCCAGGCTCCAGAATTGTTAGAAAATACATTTCTATAGTTTGAGCCACATAGTCTGCGGAACTTTGTTAGGGTGGCCCTGGGAAACTAATGCAGAAGGTAACAAGGAAATAAGAGCAGGAAGAAAAGCAGAAACCAAAGTTTTCTTTGAAAAGATGGTCATTTCTCTATAACCGCTGGAGACCATGCCCTTGGAGGCATTAGCTCCTGTCAATCTTCCATACACACTATGATGAGCTTTTTTTCTAAATTTATTTTTGGCTGTGCTGGGTCTTTGTTGCTGAATACAGGCACGGGCTTTCTCTTGTTGCAGAGAGATGGGGCTACTCTTCACTGCGGTGCATGGGCTTCTCGCTGCAGTGGTTTCTCTTGTTGCAGACCACAGGTTCTAGGCACTCAGACTTCAGTGGGTGTGGCTCACAGGCTCCAGAGTGTGGGCTTCAGGACTTGTGTCACAGGGGCTTAGTTGCTCTAGGGCATGTGGGATCTTCCCAGACCAGGGATTGAACCCATGTCCCCTGCATTGGCAGGTGGATTCTTAACCAATGGTCCACCAGCAAGTCCCTATGATGAGCTCTTGTTTCCATTTATTAAGTGAGTGAATGCTGGAGAATGTACACGGGATAGCTAAAGGCCCTGGGGCAGTTAGGAGAAGAAAACTACTTCATGGGTAAGAAAGGCAGGGCTGTTCTAGCAGAGAAGAGAAAAGGAAGCAGGCTGGTGGAGCAAGTAGAGACAGCTCTGGAATTACCTAAAGGGATCTGCCTGAATATAGTTTCCTACCCCCAACACAACTGGGGGCTAGCAAATTAGGAATACTTGGGTTCGCAAAGAGTCAGACATGACCGAGCGACTTCCCTTTCACTTTTCACTTTCATGCATTGGAGAAGGAAATAGCAACCCACTCCAGTGTTCTTGCCTGGAGAATCCCAGGGACAGGGAAGCCTGATGGGCTGCCATCTATGGGGTCGCAGAGTCGGACACAACTGAAGCGACTTAGCAGCAGCAGAGTTACTCAAAGAAATGATGCTTTTGAACTGTGGTGCTGAGCACCAAAGAACTGATGCTTTCAATTGCAGTGCTGGAGAAGACTCTTGAGAGTTCCTTGGATAGCAAGGAGATCAAACCAGTCAATCCTAAAGGAAATCAACTCTGAATATTTATTGGAAGGACTGATGCTGAAGCTGAAGCTCCAAGGCTTTGGCTACCTGATATGAATAGCCAACTCATTCGGAAAGACCCTGATGCTGGGAAAGACTGAGGGCAAGAGGAGAAGGGGATGATAAAGGGTGAGATGGTTGGATGGCAACACCAACTCAATGGACATGAGTTTGAGGAAACGCTGGGATATGGTGAAGGACAGGGAAGCCTGGTGTGCTGCAGTCCATGGGGTCACAAAGAGTCGGACATGACTGAAAGACTGAACAAAGAATTACTCTTCTTGTCGTCTCAGGAGAGGTCAGCAGCTGAAATATCTCCTGGAAATCAGGTAGTATCTTGATAACAGCCTGATCACAAGCTTGTTTATTTCCAACACACCCTTTCTTTGACATTTTCCTATGTAGGCAGGAAAACAGAGCCAATTTTTCAACCAAACACATAAAACGGAGTCTTAAACACGGAGAAGGCAATGGCACCCCACTCCAGTACTCTTGCCTGGAAAATCCCATGGACGGAGGAGCCTGGTAGGCTGCAGTCCATGGGGTCGCTAGGAGTCGGACATGACTGAGTGACTTCACTTTCACTTTTCACTTTCATGCATTGGAGAAGGAAATGGCAACCCACTCCAGTGTTCTTGCCTGGAGAATCCCAGGGACAGAGGAGCCTGGTGGACTGCCATCTATGGAGTCGCACAGAGTCAAACACGACTGATGTGACTTAGCAGCAGCAAACACTATCTGAGTTCTAGGCTAGAACTTTGGACTTACTCTGGACTTCCCAGATGGCGCTAGTAGTAAAGAACCTGCCTGCCAATGCAGGTTAGATGAAAGAGATGCTGGTTTGATCCCTGGGTCAGGAAAATCTTCTGGAGGAGGGCATGGCAACCCATTCCAGTATTCTTGCCTGGAGAGACCTACGGACAGAGGAACTTGGCAGGCTACAGTCCATAAGGTCGAAAAGAGTCGGACATGACTGATAAGACTTAGCACATGCAGATTTATAAGTCAATGGGTTAGTGGGTTCTATGGGAGAATAAACGAAAAATACAGAAAGTGCATCTAATTACACAGTGGTTAGCATTTAATATTTTTCTTTAATCAATAAAATGGGTATGGGGATGTAGTTCAACTGGTGGAGAAAAAAATACAGTAAAATAAGTTTTTACCCTAAATCTGATTCAACAGGTCCAAACTAATGTTCTCATTCATCAGCTCTGCAGGGTTACATTAGAGTTGTTCTTTAGAAATTTGAATTACCTTTGTTTATTCAGTGTTTATCAAAAGCCTGAAATTCAGAGCATAGCTCTGTCCTCACAATTTAGGCTTCTTGCGTTTTCTCACAGGGGAAATCCTCAACAGATTTTTATCTTCAACCAAACTCTGGTGAAGCACTTGGGTAAAATGTCAGCTGGGGCCCCCAAATCATCGCTACACTGAACATAACCTAAAGGAGTTTTAGATCAATGAAAGGAGGAAGCCACAGAACATTCTAAGAAAATAAACACAATGGCAACAAGTCCGTGCCATAGACACGTATAGGATTTCTTTACACACAGATGAGAGTTTCCTGGTGGCTCAGGCGCTTATAATGCAAGAGACCACGGTTTGATTTTGGGGTCAGGGAAGATCCCCTGGAGAACGGAATGGCTACCCATTCCAGTATTCTTGCCTGGAGAATCCCATGAACAGAGGAGCCTGGTGGGCTACAGTCCATGGGGTCCCAAAGAGCTGGACATGACTGAGCGACTAACACTTTGACTTTCACTTTTCAGATGAGAGTTTCACAACGGAGGCCTCTCCTTTCCTTTCCCGTCTCTACATCACCTACAGTGAAACCCATTCCCACTATCCACATGGTTAATTCTCCCTCCAAACAGTCTCCTGAGTCTCTCGTTTCATCCTCCTCCTCTTATGAATAGTCTTTGATTGCTTGTACAAATCTCGAAGAAACAATTCTTGATCCCATGAATAAAGTTTTATGCAACTGCTACTGTCTATTTGGCATTGCACTGAGAGTTTTATGGGGAACTTGCATGAGAGGCCACATTTGCCAAGTGAAAAAAACACTAGATTTGGGATTAATTTTGTGTCCTAAGGATCTTCTAATTTAACTGAAGAAAGAAGACATCACGTTTATCCATCAACCTGTTAAGTTTGATGTGATGGGAGAAACAGCACAACTGAATGGAAAGAGCATGGGCTTTAGAGACCTGGGTTTGAATCCTGACTATATCACTTATTATATGGTTTGGGGCAAATTCTTTAACTTTTCTGTTTTTCAATATCCTCAACTCTAAGATAAGAATAAACTATATAACCTTCTTGAAAGAGTTACCCTGAAGATGAAATATACTAGAAAGGTATCAGAACATCATCTGAGAACTACAGAAGCACAAGCTGGAATTAAGATTGCTGGGAGAAATATCAATAACCTCAGATATGCAGATGACACCACCCTTATGGCAGAAAGTGAAGAACTAAAGAGCCTACTAAAGTAAGTCATTCTAAAATAAATTTCCAACATTTTCAACCCTCCAAGTATTGCCAGGCATACAAAGATGAAAAGATTCAGTGTTACTCTCAGAAAGCTGGGAGTTTAGTAGTAAAAAGATGACCATGCTTTCAGATGAATGAGTCTCTGTGGCAGCAAAGTGGTCCTGATGTGCAGACAGGATGGACATAACATGCGTGAGAGAGGGACAGGAGACCTTGGGCTTCTCTTGGAAGGGTTCTGATAGGTAGAAATGGGAAGACTAGAAGGAGGAAGAATATACTGAGTAGAGGAAACTGCTTAAGCAAATACACAGAGAGAGCAAGTGTTTAGAGTTAAGATGTTTTGTAGAAGAGGTGCTAGATTGAAGCAAGGAGATAAATCTGAATCCTGGCTTGCAACTTCCTAGCTATTTGACCTCTCTGATTCACAATTTCTCATCTGTAGACTAGAGATGATAGATAACCCATAAGTTTATTGTAAAGATTAAATATTTAGCTAAGCAGTTGGTATATTTGGAATACTATAAATTATTAATGTATTTTTTTAAGTCTTGGAAAGGGTAATTAGAAAAACTCCCAATATTACCAGGTAGCGCTGTGGTAAAGAACCTGCCTGCCAATGCAGGAGATGTAAGAGATACAGGCTGGGTCCCTGGGTTGGGGAGATCCCCTGAAGAAGGAAATTTGCAACCCACTCCAGTATTCTTGCCTGGGAAATCCCATGGACAGAGGAGCCTGGTGGGCTCCAGTCCATAGGGTTGCAAAGAATCAGACAGGACTGAATCGACTGAGCATGACTGAACCCCCAACATCACCGAAAGAATCCTAATGTGTGTCTATGTCACGTGCTCAGAGGCCTGATAAGAGCGTTCATTTTACTATCAATTAAACACTGGAAGAAGAGCCTCAAATTTATTTGTCATTAACTTGCACTTAGATAATTATTTTATCTACAGTGAAACATCATTGGATTGTCAACGGAAAAAAGTAAATAATGCAGAGACAACTTGAATTTTCAATGATTTCATTAAGTTTTGCCTTCTGAGTGTTTTGTCTCCCTACAACAGTATAGAAAAGCATAAACACATAGATGGACCTTTGTTCAACACTCACAAATTATTCATCTAGGTATTTAAGCATAAAAGAATAACATACTTACCCTATTTATTGTCCCTTGAGGTCAAAGACTGTAGAAGCTAAAATTCCTGTGTTGGAGGATGGGAATTAATGTAGGAGTGAGAAGAAGAAGGAAGTGGAGGGCTGGAGACTAAAGTCTCAGAAACACTTAGCAACCTAAACTTCTCTTCAGTAACCACCTTTTTAAAAATTCTTAGAAACCTTATAAAGGTGAGGGTGAGGATGACGCAGGACTTATTTTGCTGACTAATAAAAATAAGTCTGCTTAAAATTCTTTACTTTGAGCACATGTGGGATGGTGGTTCTAAATATGGATTACAAGTGTCAGAAAAACTCCATGTCAACTTTTGGCACAGGATAGTCACTTATTCCTCATTTTTACTAAGTAAAGAAAGGTAAAATGCAAACTTGACCTAGGTAAGAATAGCAAGGAGAGATAGAAAAGCCTTCCTCAAAGATCAGTGCAAAAGAAATAGAGGAAAACAATAGAATAGGAAAGACTAGAGATCTCTTCAAGAAAATTAGAGATACCAAGGAAACATTTCATGCAAAGATGGGCTCAATAAAGGACTGAAATGGTATGGACCTAACAGAAACAGAAGATATTAAGAAGAGGTGGCAAGAATACACAGAAGAACTGTACAAAAAAGATCTTCATGACCCAGATAATCATGATGGTGTGATCACTCACACTCACCTAGAGCCAGATATGCTAGAATGTGAAGTCAAATGGGCCTTAGGAAGCATCATTATGAACAAAGCTAGTGGAGGTGATGGAATTCCAGTTGAGCTATTTCAAATCCTAAAAGATGATGCTGTGAAAGTGCTGCACTCAATATGCCAGCAAATTGGGAAAACTCAGCAGTGGCCACAGGACTGGAAAAGGTCAGTTTTCATTCCAATCCTAAAGAAAGGCAATGCCAAAGAATGTTCAAACTACTGCACAATTGCACTCATCTCAAACGTTAGCAAAATAATGCTCAAAATTCTCCAAGCCAGGCTTCAACAGTATGTGAACAGTGAGCTTCCAGATGTTCAAACTGGATTTAGAAAAGGCAGAGGAACCAGAGATCAAATTGCCAACATCCACTGGATCATCAAAAAAGCCAGAGAGTTTCAGAAAAACATCTATTTCTGCTTTATTGACTATGCCAAAGCCTTTGACTGTGTGGATCACAATAAACTATGGAAAATTCTGAGAGATGGGAATACCAGATCACCTGATCTGCCTCTTGAGAAACCTATATACAGGTCAGGAAGTAACAGTTAGAACTGGACATGGAACAACAGACTGGTTCCAAATAGGAAAAGGAGTACATCAAGGCTGTATATTGTCACCCTGCTTATTTAACTTATATGCAGAGTACATCATGAGAAACACTGGGCTGGAAGAAGCACAAGCTGGAATCAAGATTGCTGGGAGAAATATCAATAACTTCAGATATGCAGATGACACCACCCTTATGGCAGAAAGTGAAGAACTAAAGAGCCTCTTGATGAAAGTGAAAGAGGAGAGTGAAAAAGTTGGCTTAAAGCTCCACATTCAGAAAATGAAGATCATGGCATCTGGTCCCATCATTTCATGGGAAATAGATGGGGAAACAGTGGAAACAGTGTCAGACTTTATTTTTCTGGGCTCCAAAATCACTGCAGATGGTGACTGCAGCCATGAAATTAAAAGACACTTACTCCCTGGAAGGAAAGTTATGACCAACCTAGATAGCATATTCAAAAACAGAGACATTACTTTGCCAACAAAGGTCCGTCTAATCAAGGCTATGGTTTTTCCAGTGGTCATGTATGGATGTGAGAGTTGGACTGTGAAGAAAGCTGAGCACTGAAGAATTGATGCTGTTGAACTGTGGTGTTGGAGAAGACTCTTGAGAGTCCCTTGGACTGCAAGGAGATCCAACCAGTCCATCCTAAAGGAGATCACTTCTGGGTGTTCATTGGAAGGACTGATACTAACGCTGAAACTCCAATACTTTGGCCACCTGATGAGACGAGCTAACTCATTTGAAAAGACCCTGATGCTGAGAAAGGTTGAAGGTGGGAGGAGAAGGGGACGACAGAGGATGAGATGGTTGGATAGCATCACCGACTTAATGGACATGGGTATGGGTAGACTACGGCAGTTGGTGATGGACAGGGAGGCCTGGTGTGCTGTGGTTCATGGGGTCGAAAAGAGTTGGACACGACTGACTGATTGACTGAACTGAACTTGACCTAGTTTATAAGAGGTATATTCTCAGAAACATCTGTGTTTTGAACATCAAATAATTAAGAAAAAAGATGTTAATTATGTCCTTAATTTGGAAAAAGGGAAACATTTGTTAAAGTCCTGCTGTTTCACACCCTTTCTCCAGAATTAAAATGACTAGTTGGACATACATAGGTGGATGCTCAAATTGAACCAACTCAGGACTGGAGTGTACAGGACTGGAAAAAACATGTCTCAAAGGGTTCAGAAGAATAAAAAAAAACTGTATTGTTCAGTTTCAATCCTGAAGAATCAAATAAAGCCCAGTACATTTTCTGTTCGTTAATCAAAAATGGTGTATAAAGTGCTCTAGGATGAAGCCCCTGTAGAATAAAGCTGCCAAATCACCTTCGATAAATTTTTAATGAGGTGTTTGCCCTGGTGATAGGTAAGAAAAGATGTCCTGGAATGCCTGTGAAATATGCGGGTTTGACTCGAAGAACTCTGTGTAGCCCCATCAATCACAGGGCCAAAAGGAGAAGCAAGGAAAATAAAAGGAGAAGTGATCGATTCCAATGGAACATGAAGTATAAACATGCATTCTCTTCAAGAGACAGTCACTCAGCTTGTTTTATAAGTTATTAACTACACCCCAGACTCAGTTTTTCTGATACCATATGCTATTTTATGTGGTTTGGAATCATTTCAAGGAATTGATCTTCATGGCATTTTCAAAGAAAAACACAAACATGGCATCTGTCTCTAACTTACAGAGTTCCAGGTTGCTTTTGCCTTATTGTCTTCATCTTTCTAGTCTGGACTCACAGTGGGAAAGAATGTAGTTCACCCAAAGTATACCCCCCCCCGACCTTTCTGGGCAGTTCTCAAAGCTCATATTGCAGCACCACTTAACAATAACTCCATACCTAAAACAGTATGGAGACTGGTACACTAATGACCTTCCAGTATCGTTGGAAAAAAATGAAATTTGAGTGGTCCTGCCAAGTAGAGTACATCTAGATAGTCAGCACTAAAAACCATAAGAAACAAAGACTCAAGTGCTGATTAGAGAACAGAGGGAAAAGCAGCTAAATAAGTAAACCAACAGGAGCAAATGAAGATTAAAAACGGACTTAGTTTGTCCTTAAGAGTTAGGGTTGAGTTTTGAGAAATCTCTTCATTAAAGAGATTCTTTTAATATCCTGAGTCCCAGGATACAGAAATGAATATGCTTAAATATCATTTCAGCTAAGAGATATTATTTTCATTGGGCAAAGTTGCCTCTAGTATTTTAAAGAATTGAACCGAGCTCCTCCCACAGGATAACAGAGCTCATAGAAATGAGAAGGGATACTACTGGGCCCTGAAACACTGAAGGTCTGGCCCTGGTCTGACACATATGAGCTTCACAACAGTGAACAAGCTGCCAAACTTTAAAGAACTGCATTTCCTCATTTGTAAAAGGCAAACAGTAATTTGAACCTTGTTTACTTCATAGGGGCTGATGCGAGAATCAAATGAGACAACATATATAAAAGTGCCCCCCAAACAGTAACAGGCTATAAACCGTAAGGCAGTGTGGTGAAGTTGTATTTCATTAAGGAGTCAAAACCTTTTTTTTTTTCCTACCTCATTCTACATTATTACTCCTGAGATCCCTTCTCATTGTTCTGCATGTCAAGTTGTATGGGAGTTCATCATTTAAAAGGGCAGAAACAAACAAATCCTAGGGGAGTATAGTCTAACCTTGCTTTCTCTCATTAATATGGCTGTATGAAATTGTGTAAGTCCCTTTGGAAATCTCAGTTGTTCTCATCTTTGTAATGGACATGGTGGAACTTTCTATGTAGTGTTTTAAATTATTTACAAGAAAGTCTCCTGAAATATAATCCCATAATAAAATCTGAAACTATGAAAGTCCTCTAGAAATGAACAAAAAAATCACATCCCCAAACAATATTTATTCTTAAGAGCAGTAGGTCTCATTACCAATAATATGTCACAATTCTGTCTGCAGCAATAGATGGAAAACAAGCCGCACATACAGTACAAAATGCGTTCAGTTGCTGGAGGGCATGAAAAGGAACTTGTAATGTCACCTGAATTTAGGCTATTATACAATAAACCAAGTATGAACCGATGAAAGGTTAGCAGTTTGCCAACAAACTTGATGTTTTCAGATTCAAGCCCACATTTCCTTATTCTTTCTGAAGGGATTATCCAGTGTCAATGTTCTTTCGCCATCTACAATCATTCCACTTGGGAAATAGGACTCAATCAGTATTTGGATTTCACACCAGGCTTACAGAATGTAGGCTTCAGACTAGCGAGTTTATGGCGATCATCCATCCTTCAGGAAATGTCAAGCTCTCCCCACTCCCCAGGATCCAAGATTTGCAAAGTCCCCCCAAAGCATCAACTGAACCAACATCTCTTAACTACCTGAATAGTACTAATCCTTGCAGAGATTCTTTAGTAATCAAGAAGCACGTTGACATAAATCATATGATTTGGGGAGAAAGAGAGAATGGGAATGAGAAGCAAAGGGAAGAAACCGTAAACAAAATTGAGAGTCAAAGTTTTTCTTCACTGAGTCCTACCAGTTGCCTTCGGCATGAAATATCCAATCTCAAATTCCCTGCCACAAATGCTGGCAGCACTGGTGTTTGTTCACCTTGACACACGCAAAAGGGTAGCACGAAATAGTCATTTTTTAAATAGCAAACTAGCACGCCATCACCATGTAACTTCCCTCTGTACAGGTTTGGCTGAAACATCTGTGGGAAACGGGGCTGCCGAGAATTCGGTGAAATATAAGCAATGAGAAAACCTTTCTATCCTCTTCAATTACTCAGAAATGGGAAAGGAGCATCATTTTCAAAAGAACAAATGCTACACAAGGCATGCCCTTTAAATCCTTTTTAAGGTTCTGTGACCTGTGAAACTATCTGCAATATCAGCAGGAGAAAGCCCTTTCTAGAACAAATGCCCATGTTTTATGTGTACTGTATTTGCTAATCATTACTTCATAAGCAAGAGTAGATATACAGTGGGGCTATAAATAATGGGGGAACGTAAAAGTGAATTGATCTGTCTGGCTATCTAGTAATGCTCCTGGCACAAGACCAGTCTTGAATGGCTGCCAACGACCACGGAGCCAGCCAGTGATTTGTCTGGGGGTCCTGCCCTGTCAGGCAGAAAACAGTCTTAAAGCTGAACTCCCGCCACCACGCACCCTGCCTAGATGGCGGCCGTGAGCACTCCCTGCAGAGTCCCCTGGTGTCTCTGTCACCGAATCGGTCTAAAACTCACTTTAAAAAATTGGTGGAAAGGAAATCAAACAATCAAACCAAATCACACTTAAAAAAAAAATGCACACCTTAATCATCCAAACGGAGGGGATCATGAGGGAAAAACATGAAAATACATCTCCACCCAATGCAAATTATAAAGGGGTCTGTGAGAACCTGGGTATGGTCCCAGAGGTTGTCAGAGCTAAACTACACAGACTCACCACAAACCTTAATCCATCCGGTGTATCCAAAGCGCCTGTGACTGGCAGTGGGCATGGGGCTGCAGACCCAAGGGGACCTAAGAAACACATGCACGATTCTGGATATTTCTGCAACAAGGCCGTCGGATCAGATTGGACCACCCCCAGATGGGTGCACATTGCTGACATAGAAGTGGGTTGTCTCTGACAGCCAGAGCATTTTAAAAATCTCCTTCGAAAGTAGAAATACAATTATGAGTTGACTGTGTCCTTCAATTTCCTACCTGGCTACTACTTTCACCCCACCTTCTTCCAAGGAGAGTGAGTCTGGTGGCAGTACTGGCTGCGGGAACAACTTCCCCCTCGGGACGCCTTGCAGGGATATAGAAAGGTGCCTGTCTGGCACAGTTTCTTGTTTCCCTCAAGGCTGTCTCCCAAGTTCTTTGTAAGGCCAGCCGGCTCAAAAAGAAAGAAAGAAAAAGAAAAGAAAGAAAAATCATTTTAAAAAGTAAAGAGAGAAGGGAAAGGGGAAAAAAGGAGAAGCAAAAAAGAGAAAATCTCATCAAATGATGAGCTCAATGCCAGCCTCTGCTGGGTGCACTTGATTCATGGGCTTCAGGCAAACCCGGCTCTGCCTGAGTGTTTATTATACATGTGCAATATCCTTACGAATAGATAAAGTAACAGAGGAGGCTTTCACGGAGGGAGACAGAGGGGTGCACCGTGTGAATCAAGAAGTTGCTAATTATTTAAGAATTGGCAAGTTGAATTTCCTCAAAGTGATGCATGTTTATGGCTCAGAGACCACAGAAGGGTGAGGCAGCTGCTTTGTTTGGATATTTTTTCATTTTTTATTGAATTTCATAAATATCAACCAAATTCAAACAAAACTGATTTAGGTTTCACCTCATCACTTAAAATATATTTTGTCGAGTACAGTCTGTGCAGTAATCCTCTGCTATACTTTAATTTGGTTTTAATTTTATAGGCCCTGTTTTAACTGCATATTTCCAGACCTTTATTTCTCTCACAGCTCTTAGCAAAATGGTAGCTCATAAACACAAGCTCGGCTGTATAGACTTTGCATTTCATCCCAAAGTATTTCCTTTTTTATAGCCGTGGTCTTTCCATCTTAGTGCTGTGAGCTTGGGTCACAAATCTCTCTGCTATTCCAGTGTGTGACATCTTCGCTCGTTTGCCGCTGCTCATTAACAAACAATACTGCTGTGAAATTGGTTTAATGACAAAGTAATAAAATTGCTATTCTGCTCACAGATTGCCTGAGGCACTTTGAGCTCCTACAAGGCTTACTGTGGGTGCCAAGATACATTAAGCTGCTTATTCGTAAAAACTGCATCATCCGTTTTTTTCACAGGTTTTCTCTCTTTCCTATCCAGCCCTGCTTCTTTTTATCTTCAAATAAAAAGATATATTTGCTTATGTTCTTCCAGGCTGTCAAATTTTTACTCGCATGCATATTTCTGGAAAATGAAAGGATATTTCATTTCTTTTTTTTTTTTTCTGGAAAGGTCACTCTGTCCCTCCTGCAAGGTTGTCCCTGGACGGAACATCCACCGCATACAACATTAAAGCTGACTTATTTTCGCACATTACGTAAGTGAGAGCCAGGGTCGTTAGAACCTATTTTGGGACAGCAAGGGAATGAAACTATTTATGGACTAGGTTTTACCTTTTCAAAAAACAAGGTCTGGAGAATCCTTACAATTTCTCTTCTCCTATTAAAACTGAAAATTTTACACGAAAACAACCCACACAACTCTGGTAGTGACTTACTCACATTAATATTTTATGAATAATAAAATATGTCTGCATGAAAGCAAAAATCTTCAGCAGGCACCTGTTTTCCATAATGAATTACATGTTCTGGGAAAGTAGCCTTTTTCCATTTGTCTAATGCCCATCCAGACCTGAAAATTTACTGCAGCAAGACAATGGGGAAATAACCCAATTGCGGTTTGACAGGTGGGCAGGTCTTGATAATTATGGCCAGACATCTTAACACTGTGCAACTGATGTAAATAAACATCCAAAGCACAGATCAATATTGCTTTCCTACTTTTGCATTTTGAACAACACATGCTAGCAATTTACATCCTTTCTCCCTTTCTGGCTGATTGGAAAGGCTGCATTCATTTAAACACATTGCATGCATACACACACTCCACATATTTCATTTAAAAGTATTCAATACACCCAACAGTCAGGGCTGTACTTTATAATCACATTACAGTCACCTGCTGGTATATTTCTATTAATTATGCAAACTGATATCTCAAGAGCTCCAAAAAGTATCTGAATTGGCTGTTTGAATACCTGCAATACCTGGATGATAAAGAAAACACAAGCTACTTTGGAAAAAAAAAAGATGAACTGTCAAGAATTTGGGCATCTTTTCTTAACTCTGCACTTGGTGTTCTTTACAATTTCATGAACTGTAGGTGCTTCCTCTTCTACATGCATCTGACCTCATAAATCTCAGGAACTGGAGATTTTATTACAGCAGCCAAAAGATTTGCAAGGCCTGTCAATCCTGCCAAGAGACCAACCCCCCTGAAGATAAGAGAGGGCCTGATGAGGTATGAGGGTGTCTACTATGGGGGAGTATATAAACCAGAGACAGACATAAGCAGCATGAGGGAGCAAGGTGAACTGTTACAACAGAGAGGCTCTTAGCGAGGCCAGTGGAGAGCCTGGAAAAAAGGTAGGAATGGGCAGAAGGAAAAGAAGGAATTGAAGGCTCTGATTGGGAAGAAAGGTGAGAAGGAAAAAGAAATCAAATACAAATGGGATGATCATAAAACAATATCTATACATCATTTTTTCTAAACTTCAGTGTGTCAGTCGCTCAATTGTGTCCAACTCTTTCTGACGCTATGGACTACAGCCCGCCAGGCTTATCTGTCCACAGACTTCTCCAAGTAAGAATACTCAAGTGGGTTGCCGTTTCCTCCTTCAGGGGCTCTTCCCAGCCCAGGGACTGTACCTGGGTCTCCTGCATTGCACGTAGATTCTTCAGCATCTAAGTCACTTCAGACCTTAGAAACCTTTGAAAGGAAATGTCATCTACCATTTCAAGATGCCAGTATGGTTTCTTTAGCTGTGTTGCTCCTCCCAGAGCATCTGGATGTTAACAGCACCTTGTTTAAAAATACCTTTAAGAAACAGGAGAGTGAGAGTAATAAAGGGACATGCCCAAAGTGTTTTAATAAAAAAAAAAAAAAATGGACTACAGAGGAAGTAACCAGGAGACTCAGGGATACAATGCTAGCTTAAATCTCCGAAAATAATACCTGTTCTCTTCTTGAAATGTGTTACAATGCCTATAATAAGCCATTTTCTCTGTATTCTGAAGCCTGCAAAAGATTCTGTCAATTGTTTGTACGTCAATGGTATACATTATAAAACTCAGATATTTAATTTTAAATGTTTGATAAATAACAGAGAAAGGTTTAGAGGAAGAAAAAATACTGTAGAAAAAATAATATTTAGAGCTGGCCAGGATTTCTGGTTTTCATGGCCATTTTGCCATGACACTAACCATATATGAAGATTAAGAAGCCATCAAGTACTCAAATTACTGGAGACATTTCTTTGTTTTTATTTTGTGAATGTCTCTGCAAATATTCCATTATCAAAAGCATTAAAAACCTATGAAAAAGTCATACATAACAGTGTGAAGAGCTATTTACAGAAAGGAAGTTAGAAATTCCTGAAAGTTAGTTTCTGTAATATCCACTAATGAAGGATATCCATCTCTTACCATATGCAGAAAAATGTACAAGGTTTTTTCCAGGAAAAGAAATAGAACAGAAAATGTGATATGACAATAAGTAAAACAACAACAAGTAAGGAGAGTTACTTTTTGAAACTTTTACCGAACGTCTTAGTTCTTACAATATTATTTAATGAAATGGCTTTATTTCAATTTGACAGATGGGGAAACTGAGGCTCCAAATTCAGATTCAAACAGATGGTTAACAGTGTGAGACCAAATACAAACTCAGATTCCTCTTGTTCCAAAATCTATTCTTTCTATTGGGTCTTGCTGCCCCTCCCTAAGAAGTGACTTATGAAAAAGTATCAATATTACACGTGTATGCCTGCAAATCAGTGTTAATACCACAGATGTTTCTAGGTAATGCCAAGCAGGAGGTGTACCCTCTGTTACCTAACCTTTTACATAAATGGAGATTTGAAAAGATATGACCCTCATCTGAGAATCAGTTAGATAATATACATGAAGTTCTTAGATGCTTATCAAGGAAAGGTATGATTTAAACACAGTCAATATTGTCATGCTTGACTTAGTTAGAACTAATCAAAAAGAGCATCTTTTATCTTCTACATGGCTAAGGACTGCATCATTAACTCTGGGAAGCTCTTGGAAAATGAGTGGCACTGCTTATAAAGGGAAATCGAAAAGAACATAACTCACAGCTCATGTCCAACTGATCATAGATGATTCTATTACAAACATTCTTAATAATAAAAACAAAATATAATTGTGTAATTATGTCTCTCCTTCTCAATAGACTGGACATTCCACGAGGGCAGGGATTATGCCTCTTTGTTTTGCCATTATCTGTCAAGAAACTGGCACTATAAAGATTTATTATCTGACAAACTGCCCAATCAAGTATTCCTACCAAATAAGGAAGATGCTGATCCCTCTCAAAGATATTTCACTTATGCTTCTCTCATTCTTTTCAGTAGCTGAATGTCACTATAGTGAGTCCGTGGGGTGGGAGAGGAGGTAAACTAACAGAAAGGGACACCCTTCTAAAGGGCAATACGTACTAGCTCTGGCTGTGACTGTCTGCTCTGACCTGTGGGGGAAGAAACACGAGCTTTGCACTGCCTGTAATGTTCGTCTTAGTTTTCATTTTATTTTGTTGACCAGATGCATGGGGGAGATATGTTTCCAACATTCTGAGATAAAATTCAGAAGAGACTATTGCGTAGTCATTTGAGGATATGGTTGAGACTCTGTACATAAGTATAACCTTGAACTTTAAGGAAAATATATGGTATGTTCTAAACAATAAATGGGGGCTTCCCTGGTGTTCAGTTCAGTTCAGTCACTCATGTCTGACTCTTTGTGACCCCATGGACTGTAGCACGCCAGGCCTCCCTGTCCATCACCAACTCCCTAAGGTTCCTCAAACTCATGCCCATTAAGTCGGTGATGCCATCCAACCATCTCATCCTCTGTCATCCCCTTCTCCCGCCGCCTTCAATCTTTCCCAATATCAGGGTCTTTTCAAATGAGTCAGTTCTTCACATCAAGTGGCCAAAGAACTGGAGTTTCAGCTTCAGCATCCGTCCTTCCAATGAATATTCAGGACTGATCTCCTTTAGGATAGACTGGTTGGATCTCCTTGCAATCCAAGGGACTCTCAAGAATCTTCTCCAACACCAGAGTTCAAAAGCATCAATTCTTTGGCACTCAGCTTTCTTTAGAGTCCAACTCTCACATCTATACATCACAACTGGAAAAACCATAGCCTTGACTAGACAGACCATTGTTGGCAAAGTAATGTCTCTGCTTTTTAATATGCTGTCTAGGTTGGTCATAACTTTTCTTCCAAGGAGCGTCTTTTAATTTCATGGCTGCAGTCACCATCTGCAGTGATTTTGGAGCCCAAAAATATAAAGTCAGCCACCTTTTCCACTGTCTCCCCATCTATTTGCCATGAAGTGATGGGACCAGATGCCATGATCTTAGTTTTCTGAATGTTGAGCTTTAAGCCAACTTTTTCACTCGCCTCTTTCATCAAGAGGCTCTTTAGTGGTGTCATCTGCATATCTGAGGTTATTAATATTTCTCCTGGCAATCTTGATTACAGCTTGTGCTTTATCCAGCACAGCATTTCACATGATCTGCCCTCTATATATAAGTTAAATAAGCAGGGTGACAATATACAGCTTTGACATACTCCTTTCCCAATTTGGAACCAGTCTGTTGTTCCATGTCCAGTTCTAACTGTTGCTTCTTGACCTGCATACAGGTTTCCCAGGAGGCAGGTCAGGTGGTCTGGTATTCCCATCTCTTTCAGAATTTTCCACAGTTTGTTGTGACCCATACAGTCAAAGGCTTTGGCATAGTCAATAAAGCAGAAATAGATGTTTTACTGGAACTCTCTAGCTTTTTTGATGATCCAGCAGATGCTGGCAATTTGATCTCTGGTTCCTCTGCCTTTTCTAAATCCAGTTTGAACATCTGGAAGTTTACGGTTCACATGCTATTGAAGCCTAGCTTGGAGAATTTTGAGCATTACTTTGCTAGCGTGTGAGATGAATGCAAATGTGTGGTAGTTTGAGCATTCTTTGGCATTGCCTTTCTTTGGGACTGGAATGAAAACTGACCTTTTCCAGTCCTGTGGCCACTGCTGAGTTTTCCCAATTTGCTGGCATATTGCATGCAGCACTTTCACAGCATCATCTTTCAGGATTTGAAATAGCTCAACTGGAATTTTATTACCTCCACTAGCTTTGTTGTGATGCTTCCTAAGACCCACTTGACTTCGCATTCCTGGAGGTGTGGCTCTAGGTGAATGATCACACCGTCGTGATTACCTGGGTCATGAAGATCTTTTTTGTACAGTTCTTCTGTGTATTCTTGCTACCTCTTCTTCCCTGGTAGCTCAATGGTAAAGAATCCACCTGCCAAGCAGGACATGTGGGTTCAATCCCTGGGTTGGGAAGATCCCCTAGAGAAGCAAATGGCAACCTCCTCCAGTATTTTGCCTAGGAAATCCCATGGACAGAAGAGCCTAGCAGGCTACAGTCCATAGGGTCGCAAAGAGTCAGACACAACTTAGCGACTAAACCACTACCAGCACTAAACTGTACAATCCATGAGGGCAGAAGGTCTGTTTTGTCCTAACCCTGAATACACTTTGCCTAGCACAGTTCCTGGCACCATGATAGGTACTTGGGCAACAGTAGGTACTCAGTAAACATTTGTCAACAGACTGAATGTGTGATTTTCAAGTAAGCAGCAAATTTCATTCCTTAAATGTATTTTATACCATATAGTACTGGGTTGAGTTTGGGTTTACTTAAAAGTATGCAAATTGATACACAGGTTGATGATAGAGGTGACAACTCGGCCGATTATTGGCTGGCAGGAAGAAGTCAGTTGAGAATTAAAATGTGTCTTGAATACCACAGAGGTAAGTAGAGTTGATTGTACAAGGAACTGCTATATGAAACAGTTAGAGATATATGGAAGTAAAAAGGAACTACAAAAATACCAAAGAACTCCCAGTGAAGTGGGAGATGTCACTGGGGCTGGCGAGGCTCTCTAAGTAATGAAGAAATCTACAACCAAAGACTCTTCTACTCAGCACATAAAGCTGCAAGTGAAGCTAATAGGATTCATATGCTTACAGACTCTCGTTTTGTGCATTATCACTCATTTCCAAATCTCATGCCCTCAGAGTCTAGGTTTTTTAATATACTGCTTTCTGGTTTTGCTTCTGAGGTTATATTTAGCACATTTAAAAGAAGTCCATCAAAATCACTTTCAACTTATTCCTGAAAATGTAAGAAAAAGAAATGTGAACAAATTTGCCAAAATATTGAGATTGTGAAGGAAGAGGAGATATAAAAGTAATCATGAATTAGGTCACTGAGTTGAAATGTAAATATTTACATGCTGTTCATGTATGTTCATCACATACATGCACAACTCTCTATCAGTATGAACACAGGCATGTTCATTTGTAATCTTACATCACATAAAGGAAAACAGATCCTTCCTTGTGGATTTGGTATTGCTTTTAACTAACCAGTTTCTATCACTATGAAATAAATTATGTTTTTCAAAGTTGCTTCTTACCTTACTGGCAATGATGGGCATCAAAAATGCAGTGAGGAGGTGGTTTCCTTCACACTGCCAAGTACCCACATTTTTTCTGTATTGGTTCAGCCCATTCTTAATGACTATGTTTAAAAACATTTCTAGGAATTTTCCTTTCACTAGTTTTGATAGATTTCCTGACTCAATTCCCATAAAGGGAATATAACTCATCTTAGTTAAAGTAATTGTCGTGAAGGACAGTCAAATGATTAAAATTTGTCATCAGCCAAGAGAAAAAAGCAGGAAAAAAGGCTTATAGCAGCAAACTCAATATATCACAGGAAAGATAAACAAACAGTTAACATATTGAAAAATAAATGCTGTCTTGTACAGAATAACCCTCGATGAGAGCATTGTATCTGAGACTGGCACTTCAAGAAAAATACAGCATTTTTGCCACAAAAGCATTTCTTTCATGAGAAACTCAAATTAGAGCACAGTTTTCATGTTGTAATATTAAAACTATCAAGTGGAATAAAGCAGAAGTTTATTTAAAATAATACAAGCATGAGCTTCATAATAGAAAACAAAACTGGGACAATGTCAATACTTGCATTCCTGAAGCCAGAAAGCACTTCTATTTCATGAGGCCCTGTGACATTCGGCTACACATTTGCAAAATGACAATGACAACTAGGAAAGCACTCCAGAAAGGAGAAAAATGCATTTGGGGTTGGGCCTATGCATCACAGAGCAGAATCAATCTTCCTAATTAACGGCAAATTAGCAATCCCAAAATGAGGGGATCAACCTGTCTTCACTGGCCGAGAATCATGCTAAGTATAGAGCTCCCTTTAAGAGCCTCTAAATTACATTTACGTCCACATAAAGTAACATTCTTTTAATCTAATACTAAATTAGTGTCACCGTTCTTAAAGTTATTACACCGTTTAAAATTTCTATAGATAGGTGAACAGATAAACAAATTAATAGACAGATATGCAGATAATCGGGCATTTCACAAAGGAGGGCTCTAAGGTGCTCACAAATCACTGAGAGGCCGTGAACAAGATACTTATTAGCATAAAGCTCCCCAAAGAAGAAAAGTTTATGTTCAAGAGTGATATTCTTTAAGGTCTAATTGCTATTTAGACCTGTACTAAATATATATATATGTATATAAAATATTTTAACAATCTGAGATAAACATTAAGAAGAATGTCACCAAACATTAAGCAGAGATTTATTATGGCCAAAACAGACTTAATGGCTAGTGACTGGAATAGCATTTTACCAAAATTGATGCACTGTTGGGTGGTGCTATTTCAGTTTATTAACTTGTTCAATATCCAAAATGTGTTAGATGTTGATGAGAGCTGCCACACAGCCTGACTCAGAGGGTGTCACTCCTAAGGGAATGCCTGGTGGGCAGGATGGGATGCTCCTTGTGCTATGTAGGACTAGGATGCTCAGTCCAATGTGCTGGCCCTGCCTGTACCACGCAGAATAAACCAAAAGGTATGGTTCACAATTTTTATGAATTTAACATCTAATGAAATGAGAACCATCTGTTACCATTTTAAAAATTCAATTAATTTAAAATCCAACCAAGAAAAGAAAGAATAGTGATTATGTTTTTGGTTTTTTCTTCCTTCGAGTAGTTAATGTATTTCCAGCAAACTTTACAGTAGGAAGTTGCTTTGTTTACTTTCATTGGTTTGTTTTTGGGGCTTATTCGCTGGAGAGTCCAGGGAAGGGCCTTATGATTGTAGGCAAAACTATGGGGGTGGGTACGTGAACACATTCTTCTGGGGGCTCACTGGTTTAATTACATTCTCGGAGAAGTCTATGGGCCAGCAAACGTTTAGAACTTGTATAATATTGTCCACTAATATTATACAAGGAAAATATTATACGAGGAAAAGCCTTGAGTGGTGCAAGGTGGCTTAGTAGTCTAAAGTGAAGGAGAAAGGAACTTAGTCTTTTACTAGGGAGAGAGTATTTGAAATTTGGAAGAATTTACTCTTCCAAAGATTAAGCCTCAGCAGAGGAACAAAGTTAGTAAGTAAATTAGAACTCTGAAATCTCTCACATGCAGGCCATTAGTTAGATGTGAAACAGCAAACTAGTATTGATCTTTGGGTCCCTCTCTCCATCACCACCTAACGGCCATTCCAAGAACAAATTTAAAGATGCTGATCTGAGATAGGCAAGGCAGTGTGTTCTATTCTAAAATGGATCTTATAGTTATGATCCTGTTGAGCATCATTCCGAATCTAAGCTACTTGTGAACATTAGGTGTCAGCTTGAGTGCACTCATGAATGGATAGGAACATTATTTCAGCACCAGAGCAATTCAGTTTTCCCTAGGGTCCTGTGTTCTAGGGGAAAACTCTAAAAATTAGATGGACATCCCAAGGCTACTGCTGAAAAGCACAGGCTGAAGTCTAGGTCTATATATAGAAGGTTGAGTAAGAATCTGACTATAGTCACTGAGGAAGAAGGACATCTATGTCTACATCACAGGATTTTATTTTTAATTCCTCCATGAGGCCATCTTGCTATTCTTATACAATCTGCCTGGTTTGGAGACCAGGTTTAGCAATTGCTATCTCAGAAAGAGATCATCCTTTTCATGAACCCTAGACTTTTAGTGTCTAGTATTTTTTTCACCTGGTTTCCCTGGTGGCTTGGTGGGAAAGAATCCACCTGCCAATGCAGGAGACTAGGGTTCAATCCCTGGGTCGAGAAGATCCCCTGGAGAAGGAAATGGCAACCCATTCCAATATTCTTGCTGGGAAATCCCAGGGACAGAGGAGCCTGGTGGGCTACAGTCCATGGGGTTGCAAAAGAGTCAGACACGACTTAGTAACTAAACGACGACGATGACAGAAGAGTGGAGAACAAGTGACTCAAGGGTGTTAGGAAACTAATTATTGTTGGCAAATACTCTTATAATTGGTGCCATACTAGTGATGATTACTATTAAATAGCTGTCACTCTCACCTCTGCCTATAGCCAACTATATCTCTAACATTTCTTTATTTTTCAGACTTCCCCTTTTCAATGTTAATAAAATATTTGGCAGCTATGTATATCACAAAAACACATTAGGGCATCAAAGCTAACATTTTCTTTTAATTTTAACAATATGCATACTATTGGGACAGAATATTGAAAGAAATACAATGCGTAAGTAGATTTTACACCACATTAGAGTTGTCCAATTTCTCATGTTTAAAATTTTTCTGCATGACTAGAGCCAGGAAGAAATACATGCCAGCATAATTATATGAACAGTTGAAATTTAAACATATTGAAAAGGAGAAGAGAACATGTCCACCCATTTGTTTTGGGTTCTTTTTTTTTTTCCATAACAATCCCAAAGATGAGTAATTTCTTTTCATAGAGTCAAACTGAAGGCACAAAGCTTTAACATTCAAAGAAGGGAGGGGTGGGGAGAAAAGAAGCTTTTTTAAGTACTGTGCAAATCAATACACACAAAAAATCTCAAGATGATAGTTTAATTAAAATGTGCACAAGGCAATTTATCAGCCTCTTCCCTGGGTGTACTAGTCTGTAGAATTTGCCTTCTGCTTTCTGATCCCTGATGGTTTTAACTCGAAGGCATTTAAAATATCTTTCAACCAGCACCTTTCCACTTAGCTTACATTCCTTGTTTTTCTTTATAAACAAGAAATTGTACTGGCTTTGTGATGTTTGTTATGCTTCATGCTTTTTCATCTCCTGTATGAGCTTTGCCTAGCTTGAAACGCTGTCATGCAGTGAAATTTACCTGAGAGCTAAAGGGAGAAAAAAAATCTTCGAAGTATATTTTGTTACAAGTTCATAGCCAACTAAATCACTGGCAATTTTATGCTACTGGTTATTTCAATTTAAATGTTTGTAAAAGTACATATAAAAATAAAATAACCACTCCCACAGACATCAAAATGAAAAATCTGCTTGGATTGGAATATACTGTAAGTTGTTTTAAACTACCATGTGGGAATGTTAATATTATTCATTTCCTATTACGTAGTGTTCTAAGGATACCTTGGGAGGGACATAAAGCTACTGCACTCTCGGCTCCTTAATAGTTTGACTCCCATTGTAATTGCTTTGTTCACTGGTTGCCCTGGGTCTTCATAATTGGTTAGGGTCCAAGGTCACAGATCCAATATGGTAGTAGCTCCCACTCTTAGCTGGTTGTTAAGTCCTTAATGGTAGCTTTGTTTCTGTATCATCTTTTTTCAGATCCAGAAACTCTTCCTTTTATTAAATAATTCAGGTAAGTGCCTTATAATGTTTTTGTTCAACTTTCCCTCCCCTCCACATACAGTAGTCTTCAATTCAAAAGCCACCGAGTAATAAATGAAGACCTAAGCCAAATCCAAAGAGAAATATTTTTTGAAGACTTCTTGAGACTCCTTAAATGTTTCATTTTTTCTTTTAATTACATAGACCCATTTGAGTGGATTATAAATAATTTCATTTAAGAAAATTTATTTACACCAAGACTCAATTCTCAGTGTCTTAACTACTTTGTTTTTCAGAACATTTGTGAACACGATGATAATCAGGGAGAGGGAGAGCTTTCATTTTTCTTAAAACCTAGGTCATAATGGCACTATGAAATTACATAGAAAAGAAAGGAAGCAAACTAGATGATCAAGATACTTCCTTTTATGTTTTTTTTCTTTTTGAGGTAATTAAATCATTGACATGAAAGGAAGTTAGAAGCAGGATGTGGTGGATTAGAAACGGTTCTGGACCTGGGCACTTGGTTTATTCAACTTTGGGCTTTGCCTCTCACTTATTGGTTGGCTCTGGCAATTCATATGTCCTCTCTAGACCTCCCAATGTTTTTATTTTTGTAAAACAAAAGTTTTAGCTTATTTACAAGGATTTTTCATTTATAGTTTATTTCATTTAAATTATTCAATATTTAGCTCAATTTAGCATTTTATTGCAGGCTTCCTTGGTGGCTCAGATGGTGAAGAATCTGTCTGCAATGCAAGAGACCTGGGTTTGATTTCCAGGTCAGGAAGATCCCCTGAAGAAAGGAATGGCAACCCATTCCCATATTCCTATCTGGAGAATCCCCAGGGACAGAGGAGCCTGGAGGGCTACAGTCCATGGCATTTTATTAGCAACTGTCCAGAGTTGATGGGAATATTATTTTACATTTTAAATTCCTCATTACCTATAAATAAAGTATCAGCATTGCTAAACAGCTTTACTAATGATATAAAGCCCTTTAAGGAGAACCTTTTGATACAGACATTAAATAATTATTCATCTTGTATATATTTTTTTCAATAACTATCCAGTGAGAACCTTCTGTGACCAAACACTATGGCAGGCATCCAGATCTTAGAAAGCAAATAGATCTAGTTTCTGCTCTCAAGGAGAAGGAGATAATTTTTTTCCGATGAAGCAAACTTTTCTTCAGTTAGTTTTGCAGTTTCTATTAAGTTGATGGTAACAACTGTGTTTCCTTTCCTGAGCACAGGCTTATCACAGAGTGCCACTGAGCCCCGGTAGGCATGGGTTCCAGGGAGCCATGTGAGAGACTTATCATTAAAGTTAGCTCTACTGTAATTATTATTTCATTGACTGTTTGATACTATTAATATATTTAATGCTCGTCTTTAAAAAACATTTCAGAGTCACAAAATAATACATTCTCATACAGTGACTCAGCCTGTCATATTATCCCATTTTATTACGAATGCTCAGTTTTCTAAAGAAATTGTAAAATTTTTATTTTATATTCAATATTTTTTATACTTTTTATACATTCAATATATTTTATATTTTATTTTATTCCAAATATAGTCAGGACTGGATGGACAACAAGGATGTTTCATTTACTGCATTCAAGCAGAAAAGATAATTGTTTCGGTGAATTTTCAAACTCGTTGAAAAATAGGTTTGTTTGGGATTCTAGGGTTCTTCTGTATTAGCGGTACCCAATAAGAAGACTTGGCAAGGAATATGCCTATTTTGGAAAGAATTCTTGATAGACATGAACTCAGGTGTAGCAACATGCCAATATAAATGGAGAAGCCAAAATAGAGACCCTCAGTAAAACAGGGAGGTCCTTCGTTGCAAAGTTGTCTTTAGAGACATATGCTTAGTCGCTTCAGTCCAGTCTGACTCTTTGCAACCTAATGGACCGGAGCTGCCAGGCTCCTCTGTCCATGGGATTTTCCAGGAAAGAATACTGGAGTGGGTTGCCATTTCCTTTTCCAAGGGATCTCCCTGACCCAGGTCAAACTCACATCTCTCCTGTCCCCTGCAGTGGCAGGCGCGTTGTTTACCAATAGTGCCACCCGAAAAGCCCCCTTTAGAGACTAGAGAACTTTAAAAGCAAAGTATGACTTTAAAAAGTGGGTGAGCGTGGCAGGCAGCGGGAGGGAGAAGACTTGTTGATTAAATTGTGCCCTGAGGTCAGATGTAACGGTGGGGATACAGTGCACATGTTCCACTGATTTAAAATTTTAAATAGCCTAGTTCAGATGGTAAAGAATCTGCCTGCAATGTGGGAGACTTGGTTCGATCCCTGGGTTGGGAAGATCTCCTGGAGAAGGAAATGGCAACTGGAAAATCTCACGGACAGAGGAGCCTGGTGGGCTGCAGTCCATGGGGGCGCAAAGAGTCGGGCACAGATGAGCGATTAACACTTACTTACTTACCAGTATTCTTGCCTAGAGACTTCCATGGACAGAGGAGTCTGATGGGCTACAGTCCATGGGGTCACAAAGAGTGGGACATGACTGAGCGACTAACAGTTTCCCACAGATCCAACTTCATTTCCCCCGTGCTATGTCCTCAGGAGCTGACAAAAGAGAGAATTAGCTCCCCAAATCTCAATATCTAGAGTCAGCTTCGATAACCTTGATGAATGAAGGTAACTGTTTAGGTTGGGGAAATAACCTGATCCGATCATCTCAATAAGTCTAAATTTAATGGCATCTTGAGAAATTCTACTGTAACTTTGATCCCATGTTTGAGTTCTCGTACTCTCTTGCAAGAAGGGATTTAACAAACAGCTTATCAAAATGACCAAAATAAAGCATATTTGATAACTGTGCATAGCCTCTACATAAAAGCTAAGTGAGATATACTTTCCATAAGATGGTATTTCATTTTTCTCTAGTGCTGCCCATTAAAAATATATAAATTGCTATGAAAGTGACAAGCCAGAAGCACATGAATGGTGACTGTTGGACTAAATTACTTTGGAGCGGTGCTCATCCACAGCAAAATGTCCATGCTTCTCATGGCCAGATCAACAACATGCTATTAGGAAAATTTTGTTCTGTTGCTGATCTGTCGGGGAGCAGGATGCCAAGGAATTTCACAAATAGAAAAAAATCATGATGTAAGTCCACGCTTTTACAAAATTTTTAACCTTTACATCTATGGAACACTGTGAGATGTCTACTGAAATCAATACTTTTATTCCATTAAAAAGTCTACCCCTTCACCATTCTGTCCAAACATAGAAGAAAAAAGATATACTTTGTTACTTTGCCCACCATTCCCAATTTAGGAAGAATCTTGTGCTTTAAATAGTTATCAAACTTTTTTTTACTCTAGTTGGTGCTTCCTATTAGAAGTTTTAAACTATGGGTTGAAATCATGTTTTTTATAGCTTTCTGCCTTTTATATAACCAGAGATGGAGTCCTCCTTTACAGTGTGTGCATACTCAGTCGCCTAGTCGTGTCTGACTCTTTGTGAGCCCATGGACTATACCCCACCAGCCTCCTCTGTCCATGGAGTTCTCCAGGCAAGAATACTGGAGTGGGTTGCCATGCCCTCCTCCAGGAGATCTTCCTGACCCAGGGATTGAACCCACATCTCTTGCATCTCCTGCACTGAAGTTCAGTTCAGTTCAGTTGCTCAGTCGTGTCCCACTCCTTGCGACCCCATGAACCACAGCACACCAGGCCTCCCTGTCCATCACCAACTCCCAGAGTCCACCCAAACCCATGTCTATTGAATCGGTGATGCCATCCAACGGTCTCATCCTCTGTCATCCCCTTCTCCTCCTGCCCTCAATCTTTCCTAGCATCAGGGTCTTTTCAAATGAGTCATCTCTTCATATCAGGTGGCCAAAGTATTAGAGTTTCAGATTTAGCATCAGTCCTTCCAATGGACACCCAGGACTGATCTCCTTTAGGATGGACTGGTTGGACCTCGTTGCAGTCCAAGGGACTCTCAAGATGTTTTCTCCAACACCACAGGTCAAAAGCATCAATTCTTCAGGGCTCAGCTTTCTTTAGAGTCCAACTCTCACATCCATACATGACTACTGGAAAAACCGTAGCCTCGACTAGATGGACCTTTGTGGACAAAGTACTCTCTCTGCTTTTTAATATGCTATCTAGGTTGGTTATAACTTTCCTTCCAAGGAGTAAGCGTCTTTTAATTTCATGGCTGCAATCAGAATCTGCAGTGATTTTGGAGCCCAGAAAAATAAAGTCAGCCACTGTATCCACTGTTTCCCCATCTATTCGCCATGAAGTGATGGGACCAGATGCCATGATCTTCGTTTTCTGAATGTTGAGCTTTAAACCAACTTTTCACTCTCTTTCACTTTCATCAAGAGGCTCTTTAGTTCTTCTTCAATTTCTGCCATAAGGGTGGTGTCATCTGCATATCTGAAGTTATTGATATTTCTCCTGGCAATCTTGATTCCAGCTTATGCTTCTTCCAGCCCAGCGTTTCTCATGATGTACTCTGCATAGAAGTTAAATAAGCAGAGTGATAATATACAGCCTTGACATACTCCTTTTCCTGTTTGGAACCAGTCTGTTGTTCCATGTCCAGTTCTAACTGTTGCTTCCTGACCTGCATACAAGTTTCTCAAGAGGCAGGTCAGGTTGTCTGGTATTCCCATCTCCTTCAGAATTTTCCACAGTTTGTTGTGATCCATACAGTCAAAGGCTTTGGCATAGTCAATAAAGCAGAAATAGATGTTTTACTGGAACTCTCTAGCTTTTTTGATGATCCAGTGGATGTTGGCAATTTGATCTCTGGTTCCTCTGCCTTTTCTAAAAGCAGCTTGAACATTTGGAAGCTCATGGTGAACGTATTGCTGAAGCCTGGCTTGGAGAATTTTGAGCATTACTCTGCTAGCGTGTGAGATGAGTACAATTGTGCGGTAGTTTGAGCACTCTTTGGCATTGCCTTTCTTTGGGATTGGAATGAAAACTGACCTTTTCCAGTCCTGTGGCCACTGCTGAGTTTTCCCAATTTGCTGGCATATTGAGTGCAGCACTTTCACAGCATCATCTTTCAGGATTTGAAATAGCTCAACTGGAATTTTATTACCTCAACTAGTTTTGTTTGTAGTGATGCTTCCTAAGGCCCACTTGACTTCACATTCCAGGATGTCTGGCTCTAGGTGAGTGATCACACCATCGTGATTATCTGGCGGATTCTTTTAACACTGAGCCATTGGAGGTGCCCTCTAAATAACAGTAACCAGCATGGACTAGCACATAAATCCCTAAGCTCCTCCCACACCCTCTATCACCAAGGTCTCCTGTCTCTTTCTGGACAAGCTTGTCTGCTCCAGAGCCTTCAAAAACATCTGTACCCTCAGACCTAACTCTCCCTCCCCTGTGAGGTCCCACAGTGTTTCCTGTTATTGTGACCTCACTTTCCCTACAGGGCTCATCTCTATTTTATGCTATCTATTGTGAAAACAAGACCATCTTCCCAGAGAAACCATCAGGCCCCACTCAAATCTGCTGTCCTTGTGGAAAGAATCCCCAAGCCCTTTCTCCCCACGGCACAGAGCCCAGAGTTGTTATAGCCTCTTTTTCTATTCACACTCTGTGCTGAATTAGTCACCAAATCCTGCCACATTTTTTTTTTTTTTGGTAACAATAGAGATAAAATCAGTCTCTTTTTCTTCATTTTAATAGCTAAATCTCTGATTCAGGTTCTGTTTAAGTTACCCATAGCCTACTCTGACTGGTCTCTCTCCCTCTCTTCTGATCAATTCAAAATACAATGGTTAGAATTGCTTTCATTTCACTTGCTTTGACTAGATTTTTTCTTTCTTTCTTTTTTTTTTTTTGTTCACAGGCTTAGAATCATAAAATAATATAATTTTAAAGATAGCTAGGACCTTAAAAATCACCTAGTCCCCATTCTTTCATGGATGAGGGAATAGGCAGTGAGGAAGGTGAAACTGCCCAGGATCATAAGAATTGCCTGAGCTGGAATTAGATCCAGGCTGCCCATATCCATGAGTTCCCTTTAACAGTCCACATTGCGTCATTCTTTGTGTGCACACTGAACCTTCCGTCTACACATAATCCTGCGGACGGGGGTGTCCATACTTCCTATACTTAGACACTTCTTTTACTTTCGTCAGGGAAAGCTGGTTTCCTCCCAGACTTTTTTACTCAATTTCCCCACTTTCGTGGACTAACATATTATTTCTATACAACTGCTACAACACTTCCTTCCTCTGATTCAAAACTAACTTCAAATCTAATCTCCTCTAAGAAATGGCTGGTTAATGGTAACCCTCTCACCTCAATACTCAGTTTTCATGTAGATTTTCTTCCTCAGCCTTCTCTCTAGCTTATTTGAATTCAATTCAACAAGAAATCAGCACCTACTAAGAGCTAAGCAAAGTGAATAAGCCTTTTGCCACTTAAAAGTTAGGGGGGACAAAAAGCTCCAAACCAATCCAGAAATAGTTTCCAACTCTTCACTAGTTTGGAAACATAGCTGCAGATCAGGGCTGTCAGTCACAAAACAATCTAATTTTGTTCTGTTGTGATGCCTAGAAGAATCATTTTCTCTTTGGATCCATTTTGGTCTATTTGTGAGTACTGCTATTAGGCTATGGAAGGGATTCTAGGAAGGTCTAGCAACAGAAATTTTCATTATTTTTTTCTTTGTTAATGATTACTGGTGTTACTGGAAAAAATCAAATCATCTTCACAAACTGCCAATTTTTTTCACCCTTTGTCCTCAAAACAGAATTCATTATAATACACTGCAAGGGGCTGCCATAGTTGCTTGATAAAATTGTGTCATCCGAAGTATTCTTTATAACTAGTGAACTACTGCCTGGGGCTGGAAATATTTTTATTGTATAAAGATTTTCTGTTATAATGGAATTGGACTTATTCATTATATCTAAAATTCTGAACTTGTTTAGTCACCAACTTGATGGTAAATGGGCAGGCATTATTTATTTAGGGTGTGGGATAGGCAAGCTTTTCTTCTGAGACCAAATTATTGGCAATTCTTTAATTAATCCAGTAGAAGATGAATTGAGACCACAGGATATTAGTCCTGCTGATACTCTAAAAAACATGATACTGTTACATCATAACTAATGCTCAAATTCCTAGGGAAACAGTATCCTGAAAATGTTACCTTAAATGAGAACTAGAGTACTCCCTACTATGATGGAACCAAAGTATGAATTTAACTTACCTGCTGAGTTTTGAAACTGGGGCATTGTTTTCGTCAGTGGGTTATGGCCCCATTTCCAGAAAAATCTATCTGAGTCTAATGTAACCTAGCAAATCTTTCAAATGAAAGAGTCTTGTGGGAGGCAAGTTGTCATTTTCTGACATATTATTTAGGGCTCAGCTCAGGTTTCATTCTTTCTTCTTTCCCCACTTAAACCCCTGCTCACTCTCCACAAGCGCCATTTTCTAATTAAGGCAAATGAAATTTGTAATGTGTACAAGGGAGCCGTGACCTCCCTTGTGAGGCAGCCTCACTCCTCCCCACACACCATCAGAAAATAGAATCCAGGGGTGGTTGTTTTTTTAATTGGTATCGCTTTGTCTTTAGTGCAAAACACACGGCAATAATTTAGTGAACTTCAGTGTTTCTCTTGTGGCAAATTGATAGCATAATTTTATTATGAGTGGAACAATGACTTCTGGGAGCCGGAGAGATTCTCCCAGAACAACACGTAACTCGGTTGACTAAATGTAATACTTGAAGAAGGTAATGAAAACAGAGCTGAGGTTCAGAGAGAACTAGGAGATTTCAGTTTCTTGCTCCCATCAAAAGGCTACTCAATAAATCATACCTGAAGCTTATTTAATGTCAGAAGCCAGTAAACTGACAAAGTACATTGGGGTGCTTACCTTAGAAAAGGCACACTGAGTCATGTGATCTGTGGTCCATGGACCTGATGCGGTTATATAATCCATCTATGGACTTTAATATGTAACCTATTATGTTCCCTTTGGTGCTAATTATTTTACACTTTACTTGTTTCCTGTTTACTGACATTGCTTTAGCAATTTCATTATGAAAAAATTACAAGGAAAGGTAATCCAGATGACTTTTACTATTCTATTCTACAGGAGGTTTCTACTTTTCTCTTTAACATTCTTCTTTTATACCAGCCGAAGCCACCAAACACAAACACAAAACACTGAATCCATGGGAACACTGTACGATAACAGGAAACGTGCACATTTTGTAAAGCAAAGAGCCACACTGAGTCACGCAGATCCAAGACTACCAGTGTCTAGTAACGCACAGCTAAGAAGGTATTTGGAGTTTACTCCATGGAACTTGGCTTCAGGTAACATAGGAAATAAACCAGCTGTGACCAAATTTCACTATGCTACTGTCTACACAACTTTATGAAGAGGAAATTTGCTCGTGGGCACTCAAGAATACCTATATATCTTTTCAACTGCAAAAACAGATGAGACAGTGAGAATCAGATCCATGATTTAAAAAAAAAAAAAAGACCACTTTGCCTAAATGAAATCCTTACACATTTCACTGCATATGTGACTTTGAGTATTCTCACCCATCAGACTACTGGCATCAGAGTACCCTCTTTTGAAAGGGGTAGTTTTCAGGATTTCAGAAAACATAGTACAGAGACAAAGAAAGATCCCATGTATTCAATAACTTTTAAATGAAATAATATCCAAAATCTAGGTTTAAAATAGCTGTCAGTTCAACTTTGAAATTAACCAAAATATCACTATCAGCCTGGTGAAAGTATGCAAATACCTGTGACCATCTCTGTGAAGGTCACAGATAATGAAGGTCACAGATAATGAAAAAAAGGAATCCCCTGACCATCCTTCTTATGACACAGCCTTAGTCAAAATGACTGAATCCTTCCTCAAGAGCTGAGTGGAAACCATTAAGCCAAGATCATTGCAGGGATTTTTCACCTGTGGGTTTTGAGGCAGAACTGAATCTAGATCTTTGGGGATTAATCTGCTGTCCCACCACTCCCTTAATAATCACTGCTAAAGTTTTTGTTTACCTAAAGTCTTTAAGGAAGTTTGGAACTCAAGAGGTCAACATTAAACAGCCTGAAACCTCAGCTCACAGAGACTTATCTAAAAGATAAGTTGAATCTAGAGACAGACGGGAAATCTCATATCTCTCAATGTTTACCTTGCAAGGAAAAAAAGAGAAAGAACTCTGATATGTTCCAACCTGAGTAAAGAAAGAACAATTCTGACCAGGACAGAGAGTTAGTGCAAATCTATCTTGAATGATCAGTCAGCAATAAAGATTCTCATTTATGCACAAAAGACATGCAAACAAACAAACAAAAAGAAACAATTTTTCTGTTATGATTATAGTAAGACATGAAGCAGGAAAAAGATGTGAAGAAAGCAAAATTTTTTAAAAAAAGGAAAAGCTATTTTCCTACCCATGTTGCTAACAGTTTTGCAGACAAAAAATAATTTTCCTTGTTTCTGGAGATTAGGGGAAATAGCTCAGAACGTTGTCCATTGGATAGAATTTCTGGGAGAAGCACTGGGAGGTGCCACCTAACCGATGCTCATTCTCTAATATCTGAAAAATTCAACACAATGAAAACAACAGAAGCAACAACAACACAAGTCCTTAAGATCAAGAGGTTAATGGAACCTACAAAACAGAGCAGATTCTCAACTAAGTAACTTCTGGAATGCTGCTCTCCAGTGAATGAATGCGTGAATGAATGCGTGAAGTGAATGAGGACCTGATCTAAAGACGATTCATTAAGTACTTATTTCTCAGAGAGCGAATTTTCAGAATATATTTAAAAAACATGTCATACTCTGGGTAATGGAAGAAACGAGGAAAAAAATTTACTGGAAATGGTAGCAACATGGTAAAAAGGACTGAGAACTCAGAACCAAGCCATAGCCTTTTTTAAGAGTAAAAAGACTCGCATTTTTAAGGATAAAAAAATTAGGGAAAGTAAACAACGTGGTATTGGTATATTCTCATCTATCTTTTTACCTTCTTTTTAATAGCATGTAATTTAAAACTTCTGTTCCATTTACAAGCCGCCTTCTATTTTCTACATGCTAGAAGTAAATTAGAGGGTAATTTGAAGATTCCTGTTTATTAATTTTTTAAAAATACGGTTTCATTGATCTGCAACTGGGGTTAGGGATACTTACTGAATTGACTGCTATAATTCTGTAATATTTTCAATGGATTGTCTCCATTTTTTTTCTTACTTAAAAATAAGCACATAGCAAGTCAGTAACATCCTACTTTAATATCATGTAACCCACTGAGAAACCATGTTGATCATGCCAATAGAGATGGCAAAAGAACTTATTTGAGTGAACTTTTGTCTCTCTTCCAAATACTGCTACAATGAAGTGCATAAATCGGTAGAGCCTTCTGCCTAACCCAAGATTTATCTGTGGAGTTTATTATCAATGAAAGAGAGGAGGCCAATTCTAAAAATCTTCAAATATCAAAAATAGTCTACATATTTGGCTGATTTCTCCCTCCTTCCATATTTAGAGGTTTTAAAAAAGGGTAAGGTTTACCATGAGAAATTTTATCTTCAAAAGCGTTCTCATTTAAATATTTTCTTTAAGGGGTAGTTTTTGGAAGTATTTCAGAAACTTGTTGCATTCCTTTTTTGTTGTTTTGTGTTTTCTCTGTAGTCTTGTACTTTCCTCTAAATGAGGAACTTCTTTTCTCCCCTTACTGGCATTCCAGCCCAGCAAAGAAATATGCATCCTGAGATAATGCTGCCAGCTTGCTATGAAAACCATATTTCATTCTTTCTTTGCAGAGCGAAAGGGAAAAGCACAAAGGAGCTGGTATAATTGAATGTAAAGGATTGCAGCAAACCTCCCCTTTGAGTCCCCTCGCTGGCATCCCCTTCCTTTATTCCCCCCTCCACTCCTTTTGTTTACCACTTTTAAAAGGCTCTTGCTGAGTCTCAGCCGCTTGGCCAAATTTGGACTGAATCTCAATTTCTGGAAATGGTACTCGCATCTCTACAGGATAGAAGGTGTCCAGAAATGCTGGAGTGACCCGGCAGTGGATTGGAGGCACAGCTGCCTAGGTACAATGGATGCCTTCGATTTTCAGACTAGTGTGGGAATGTCAGGAATCTGCTGCAGAAAGTAAAGTAGGAAAACATGGTAATAGTCCCTCTTATTCAAAATTGGCAGGCCAGGGGTTGATGCTCTGGTCACCCTCAGTTCCATTTGCTGTAGACAGAGCAAAATGAAATCCATTAAATTTCCGGGCAATCCCTCTGGTTAAACATTTATCATGTGTATTTTTCTTTTCATGTCTTTTAATCTCTCTTACCACCTCCCTTTGGTTTTCCTCTTAGAAACAACTGCAGGTCCCCAAGAAATGATCATATGACCATGGAGACGGAATAACTGGAAGCCTAGTAGAGCTGAAAAGAGACTGGAGACTCTAAGCTAATACAAACTCAGCTCTTTCACAGGAGTGACTGTCGGTAAGAAAACATGTACACACTGCTATATTTAAAATAGGTAACCAACAAGGACCTACTGTATAGCACAGGGAACTCTGCTCAGTATTACGTGGCAGCTTGTATAGGAGGGGAGTTTAGGGGGAGAATGGATACAGGTATATGTATGACTGAGTCCCTTTGCTGTCCACATGAAACTATCACAACACTTACTTCAACATATAATAAAAAGTAAACAAGAAAAGAAAAAAAGAAAACACTCTAGTTTTAGAAAAAAACTTCATGAGGCTTTCTGGCCCCACATCCCCAGCCATCTCTGCCTCCTCCCTGGGTCATTGGTTTCTCTGGCATAGGAGGCCTTGGAAAGAGAAGTCTTTCACCTTAAGCTTGCCAACCAGGAATTCAACGCTTTTTTTTGAACCTTCCCTTCCTTAGCATCGGCAGTCTCAGCACATTAAATGCTGACAATGAATCCAGCACCTGCCAAATCTGACTTGAGATTCAAATGGATTTTTATTCAGAAACATAGATGTAACTTGGAAATAATCAGCAAAGACAGCAGCTCTGTGTTTTAACAAATGGCCATGGTGGAAACTGCTGAGCAGGGAGAAGGTATTCAGCCCAGCCGGCTCATTCCCTTAGGTTTCTCTCCACTCCACCTCCTTGGTCTATCACTCTCTCCTTCAATCCTTTTTCTCTGGAGATGAAAGTGGCCAGCTGTCCCTGTTCCTCATCTAGATTTCCTGCACCACTGGCCAATTATTCCATATGTTTATTACAAAATTATTTTCCTCAGTTCCCAGCTTACTCATGATGTCCTAATATTACAATGTATTTTCCGGTGTCTGCTCTCCTTGCCAGGGAGTGACAACGTACACACCTTTGAAATGACTTGTCTTTGCTGTAAAGAAGTGCAACCTCTTTTACCACTAACCCAGCCACCTACTCATTTAATTAGGCTTCAAATTGGGCTTGGGGATTCACCGACAGAGGGCCTGACATTGACCCTGTCTTCAACCCCACCGAGAACACTATTATTGCCCTTCGAGAGTAAGCAGCAAAGAAAAGCATCTGGCATTTCTAGACTGATGGATTCCTGAGGAAAATGACTGCTTTCCTTAGGCTACTGCTCTGTTCCTGTCCATATTTTAATCAGGGCTGGGAAGGTCTTCTAACAAAACCACCTTTTCTTTTCAGAGCACTCTTAACCTACAACAGGAGTGCACGCACCAATTCTTTTGTCTCCTCATCTTTCCATTTCACAAGTAAGAAAACCAAGTCACGGAGTAGTTAATGAGCCTTTCTAAAGGGAAAGGGAAGAAGGCTAGAAAGAGAAACTGACTCCCAAGATAACCTTCCCAGCACAGTTCTTTTTCAGCTGTACCACTCAGCTTACGGGATCTGAGTCCCCCAACCAGGGATCGAACCAGGGCCATGAAAGCACTGAGTCCTAATTACTGGACCACCCGGGAATTCCCCTGGCACAGTACTTTAGTCCAAACTGAACAAGCTTTTATCTAGTCTAGAAAAAACTGTCAACATGGTCAAACTGAAATAGGTAAAACAAAGCTATCGCTTCCCATGAGGAAGTTCCACAAAGTGGATGTCTGATTATTAAAGGCTGTTGTAGCAAGAAAGATTGTTGGAAGACCACTGATGGAAAGATGGGGCAAGCAGGATGAAGATATTTCCTATCTTCAGGTTGAGAGGCTGTACAGGGACATTTAAATCTATTATACAAAAGAACTCACTGAGCTACCTTCAACTGCAAAAGCTCCTTGAAATGTCAGTTTTGTGCATGTTTATTTGGGGCCCTGGAGACATCCTCCTATCAAGAAAGTAAGTCCTTTATTCCTAGTATACCTGTCTTCTGTCAATATGTCACCCAATGAATTTTGCTTGTTGGTATATAGATAAGGATACAATTACTTCAGTGACATGAGTTTTTAAAAGCAGTATTTCTTCCTTTTAAAATTAAACCTAGAAACAGGGACTTAAAATTAATATTATAATTCTTATATAGCATTGAGGAAAGTTACATGAGAACATGGAAATGTTATGATTTTTGGCATAGTATTTTTAGCTTTGTTGTTATTTATTCACTAAGTCATGTCTGACTCTTATGCAACCCCATGGACTGTAGTCTGCCGGGCTCCTCTGTCCATGGGATTTTCCAGGCAAGAGTACTGCAGTGGGTTACCATTTCCTTCTCCAGGAGATCTTTCTGACCCAGGGATTGAGGGGTTTTAATTGTCAAAGTTAAGACTGTGCTATATTTCAATGATTACTAACTTCAATGATGTACAAATGCACCCCCAAAAATTATTCAACCAAGAACTTCCTCATTAAAAAAGATAATTTTCAAAAAAATTTTCTGTCAATGAATGCATGTAAGCATAGCTCCTGAGGAAATACCAGAGCATTAATACCCAAAACTTTCCTTCAAAAAGTCTAGTCTTCATAGCTATTTGAAGCCACTTACCTCCTAGGGCTCCCTAATCTTACCTCCCTGGCATCAAAGAACTACAAAAGAAGGATCATCTAAGAAACTACAAAAGTCTATCTTTGTTTAAGATAGAAGCTATGCACAGTAAGTTGTCTGCTCTCAAATTTTATTGCCTCTATTTTTTCCTGAAAGAAATCTCCATTCTAGTTTATAAGTGATTTAATGATGTCTTAATTGATAGCATTGTTTGAAATCATCATAAATCTCTCTCTCATTTTTATAATTATGTACTTTTAACTATTTTAACCACAGATAACATCTGCGGTACATGCCAGCACAATGCTGAGACTTAGCCTGCAGTACCTCTCTGACATGTTACAGCTATATGTGACTATTGTTCCCATTTTATAGATGAGGAAACTAAGGCTTAAAAAGATTAAGCAATTTGGTGAAGGTTGAACATCTAATTGATAAATGATGAAACCAGGATTTTAGCCCCATGGGGTCTGGCTCCGGAGTCTGATTACCCACTACACTATATTACCTACCAAAATTTAATGAATATTCAGTCACAGTATACCACGTTTGCTTCTTCATGGTGAGTAGGTTATTCAGACTCAGACTGTGGATATTCATTTTTTTGCTTTTCTTGTCTCCTATGCACACACTTTGAGGGTTTCACAGTTGAGGTGACTCTCCCCTAACTGA